>NC_048894.1:126355124-126375491 GCF_011077185.1 Oxyura jamaicensis | reverse complement strand
AAAAAAAAAAAAAAAAAAAAAAGCATGCTTTTCCTGTCTACTTAAAAGAAGCCAGATTTCAATGAAGATTAGACAGCAGATAAGCAGCCATCCAGTATTGGAATTTATAAACAAAAAAGCTAAAAGGCTTACATTCCATGCCAAAATGCAAAATGAAAACACAATTAAGTTGATATAAAATATCCCTCTTGCTGCATTTCAAAATACGACTGTGATTACAGCTTTTATTTTATGATTTCGAAGTACCTAATATAACTAGAGTCATTCAACTCTGCGAAGGAAATGTGGGGGGCGCTGGGGTTATTCTATTCACCGAACAAAGAAAAAGCGCGGATAACTCTTTGAAAAAAAAAAAAAAAAAAGCAGGACTACAACCGAGAACACAATATGCCAGCGCCGCCTGTTCCGTGACCGAGCGACTGGGGTCGGAAAACCACGGTGCCTTCCTCACTCTGGGTGGAAAATATATATATTTATATATGTATTTTAAAAAGCGAGAATTCCGCTGGGCAGAAAACAAAAAGAGGCGAGGGGGCACCGCCGGGCTCTCCTTCCCCGCCGCTGCCCCGGCCCCGCGCCCCTGGGGTGGGCGCTGCGGGAGCCCCCAGACACCCCCCGCCACCGCCGCCCTTACCGCTCCGGCGGCGGCCGCCTCCTCGCTCTGCAACCAGCCTCGCTCCGCCGTCCACCTCCTCTCAGGGCCCGAGTCGGGGCCGGGGGGCCGGCTGGGGGCCGCTCGGGCACGGCTGGGGGCCGCTGGGGACCGCTCGGTGCCGCCGAGCGCCCTCACGCCTCGCTCCCCCTCAGCCAGCTCCGTGCCGCTTCTTCCCAGCTCCCGGCCCGCCGGGCATTTATCGCGGGCGGCGGTGACGCGCGGCGGCCACCCCTCCCCGGCACCCCGCGGGGCGGGCCGCGCTCCGCGCCCCGGGCTCCGCGCCCGCCCCCGGTCCCCGCACCCGCACCGGCCTCACCTGGGCGGCCGGCAGCTCTGCCTCCCGCCAGGAGCTGGCCTCCATCCCGCCAAAGCTGTTGCCCAGAAAAGGTCGAGAGGGAGCCCCCCGGCCCCTGCCGCCTCCATCCGTCGGCAGCTGGCGAGAGGATGCTGAACCTCTTCGCTCCTGCTGAAGCAGGGCAAGGAGGAAAAGCTGGATGCTCACACGAGCTCCGGATCGTGTGAATGTGGCAGGAGGTTTCGGGTCACAAATTATTCTATGGACTCAGACCAGCTGCATGAGGCTTCTCTTTATGAAGTAGAACTCAAAAGCTTGTAACCGCTGATTTCTGTTTCCAGCAAGATTAGGCATCATATTTTTGCATTGTATTTATCAAAGTCTTACATCCTGATTTTTTATTTATTTTTATTTATTTTTTTGCAAGCTACTAGGGACAATGTTTCATTTATTTAGTATAATCTGTTGCATTTTGCTAACAGTTAGATTGATCCGCTTCCAGTCTTCACAGGGCTGCTGTACCAGCTTGCAAAAGTTTTCCGTATTTTTATTTTCAGCAATTAAGAGGCTGAGGTTAAAATTCATCAGAATCCAGCTGGCTTCAGACTGTCTCTATAAATGCTTCCAAAATTCATGGGCCCAAGAGAAACAATGCTGTGCAAGTAATGCACTGCTTCTTACTGTACTCTTTCTTTCTCAGTTTAAGATTTCCCTTAAAACTTTGAATGTAACCTGTGTTGCCCGATGTTATAGATATTTATAATGGTACACAACAATGTTATGTTTCATATTGGTTTCTCTTTATGATTTTTTTTTTCTTTTTAATGTTAAGGTGCACATCTCCACCAGAGTATCAGGAACTAAACTTTTTACCTAGCAAAGCGCCCGAGGTAAAATGCCACCACACAGCTGAATACACAAAGGTTTTTATAAGGGCTTATGCACCAGGATGCCTTAATATTGCTGGCTGGTTGCGGGAAGGGGTTGTCCCACTCTGCTCTGCACTGTTGAGGCCTTGCCTTGAGCACTGTGTGCAGTCTTGGGTGATGCAATATAAGAAGAACATAAAACTATTAGAGAGTGTCCAAAGGAAGGCAATGAAAATGGTGAGGGGTTTAGGGGGCAAGACATATGAGGAGCAGCTGAGGTCCTTTGGTTTGTTCAGCCCAGAGCAGAAGAGACCGAGGGGAGGCCTTGTGGCCTGCAGCTCCCTCACGAGAGGAGCGGAGGGGCAGGCGCTGAGCTCTGCTCTCTGGGGACAGAGACAGGACCCGAGGGAACAGCATGGAGCTGGGACAGGGGAGGGTCAGGCTGTGTGTTGGGAAGAAGTTCTTCACCCAGAGGGTGGTCGGGCACTGGGACAGGCTCCCCAGGGAAGTGGTCATGGCACTGACCTGTCAGAGTTCAAGAAGCATTTGGACAACGCTCTCAGAAATATTGTTTGATTTTAGGACGGTTCTGTGTGGACCAAGGAGTTGGACTTGATAATCCTTGTGTGTCCCTTCAAATTCAAGATATTCTATGACTCTATGAACTTCTGTCATTTTTGGTACAGAAGAACAAGCCTTATTACAGTCTGTTTATCCAAAAAAAAAGTTTGAAGAAAGATGAGGGAAACCAAAAATTAAAATAACTTGATAAAGTCTACAAAACTGATCTGGATTTTTGTAATACTTAATATCTTACTCGTCTTCTTTGTTGTAGTTACTTAGACCTCTGGAGGCCAAGACACAGCATCTATATCATTGGGGCACAATTTCACTATCAACATTTAATAAATAATATGTATCCTATTACGCTATTTATTCTTTGTACCAGTACAAGTGCTATTTCATTAGAAAGCAGCAGAAAAAGTTTACGTTTGTATCTGATTGTTGTTACGTATTACCACGTCCAAGAAACTGAATTAAAAAAAAAAAAAGATAAAAATCTAAAGGAATGAGGATATTTATGGGGTTCCCATCAATTGCTGGGAAGTGCAGTAGCTGCCCCTGTATGTCAACACTGGCCACCTGCTGAACCTGTTATAGTATATACCTCAAACGTCATCTGTCTTTCATTCTGAGTATTCATAACACTTTTTAGAAAGTATGTGATCATATCTGTTGCTTGTCAGATTGAGGATCTTATCATTATATCATAATGGAGGTTTTAGAATGAATTAGATAAGTACTAATTAAAAAAAAAAAAAGTCTCATTTCAAATTTTTTTTTTTTTAATCAGTTAATTTATTAGTCAGTGAATAAACCATCTGTCATTTTGACCTTTATATTTAGTTTATGGCAGTATGGTTTGTGACCACATTAAAGTGCTGTGGCTTTGGCAAATGAGATTTTAACCTATCCACTAATTTTGTGTATATGCACATAATAAATGTGATTGCCTAAATCTGTTGTCTTAATCAGCTTGGGCGGAGACCATTTTCTCCATTTGCATTATTCTATATTGGGGTAAACCTCTTAACACTGAGGGTATAGCTACCATCCATAATTTAAAATCGTTATAATGAACAGTTAGGCACCATTACATCTCTTGAAATGAAAACTAATCATCCTCCCTGCCCAAAGGCACATGCAGACAAGGTATATGTACTGACTGAGTAACTGTTTCCTGAATAGATGCACCAGAAGCATTAAATAAAAATAAAAATAAAAATAAATAAAAGAAATCACTAAGGGGGCAGCAGGTACATGCTGGATGAGCACTGAGAATATGGTACTGAGAAAATCCTAGAAGGGAAGATTTGTAGCATAAACTTTGGCTAAAATGCTTCCAGTTTTGAGGGGAAGAGTATCTTCTGATGTTTGAGCCTTTCTGGGTTTGAGGAGACAGAATTCCAGCAGTCACTGAAAATAAAGGAAGGACTGAATGAAAGATATTTTACTTCATCATCAATTTGTTTTCCTAATAGAAATAATAGACAGGACCCCCAAGTTTGTTTAATTAGGTTAAGAAAGAGTGACAACACCAAGTAAGAAGGCCAGTGAGAAAGACTCTACTACATACAAGCATATATTTAGCAAATCTGCTAAATTATAAGAGCTAGGCTTTTTTATTATTAAAATTAAATATTAAAAGCAGAAGGAAGAAACAAAAGACAGACCATCTTTCTGTTGTTTTTAAACGTCTTTACTCAATAATATACCTTCGATTTTCTACTTGATATTGCAGTATTGCATTAACCAAAAAAAACAAATAAAAATGCTGCTCTCTCAAATCAGGCACCAGCCTGTGCTAATCCTGTGGTAAATTGCTCCAGACTTCCACAAAAATGGCTAAGCGGGAGACTTCAGGAGACATGTCTGTAAGGGCAGAGACCTATTTTCAAATTTCAGTCTCTGATGTGGAGCAGGTTCTTGAATGCTCCCTTGCTGGGATATGCCCACCATGATCCTGAGTGGTCTGGTAGGATTTTGTTTTTTGTGGCTCTGTTTCCTTTGCAATTAAATATAGGTAGGGATAGAAATATACATATATTCATCTGTAAGTTGATGGTTAAAACGGAGACAGTGTGCTCAGATCCTTAAGCTTTTGTCCAAAATGCCTCTACAGGCTTTGGATTTTCTGTGTGGTCATATGTCCTGGTTTTGGGTAGGATAGAGTTAATTTTCCTCCCAGTAGCCAGTATGGTGCTGTGTTTTGGATTTAGGATGAGAATAATATTGACAACATGCCAATGTTATAGATATTGCAGAGCAGTGCTTACACAGACCCAAGGACTTTTCAGCTTCTCACACCACCCTGCCAGCGAGGGGGCTAGGGATGCACAAGGAGCAGGAACAGGGCTGAAACACTACAGCTGACCCAGAGTGGCCAAAGGGATATCCCATAGCATGGGATATCATGTTGAACAATAGAACTGGGAGGCTTGGCTGGGTTCAGGGACTTCCACTGCTGGGAGACGGGCATCAGTCAGTGGGTGGTGAGCAATTGCATTGTTCTGTTAAACAGTCTTTATCTCAACCCACAAGTTCTACCTTTTTTTCCGATTCTCTCCCCAATCCAAATGGGTGGGAGTAAGAAAATGGCCGTGTGGTGCTTAACTGCCTGATGGTTTTAAAAACAGCCACAAAAGGCTTCTGGCAAGGACAGTGAAAGAAGTAAAAAGAGGATGAGTAGCAGTATTTCTGCTATTCTCTGTGTGCTGGGAAACATTTATCCAGAACAAAATATTATTCTAATGTTGCAATATCTTTTGATAGCTGGTTTCTTTCAGCTGAAAATAAAATGTCTTGGTCACATCCATTGTGAGGACCTTATGAATTGTTTTATTCTCAAAGACCACAGTTTAATTGGTGACTCAGAGACACAACTCAATAAATAAATAAGTAAATAAATAAATAAATAAATAAAAAGAGAGACATAGCTTTCCTATGGCTGGATTTACCAGGTAAAAAGATGTATAAAGATCCCATATAATCCATCAGAAACCACACTGGGCACTTTTCATGTACCAGGTAACATTGTAAAACATTTTCTTTTATTGACAAGCATTACTATGCATTCTCTAGTACAGTTTGTGCAACATGCTGTTTGGTAGCTCACCAGCAGAGTTCACAAAGATTATGCTCTCCCTTTGTCTCTCAGCGAATCCTGAAAAATATTTAAAAGATCAGCAATAAACAAAGATACTCATAGTGGCCTTTGTGAAAAAGAGTCATATCTGTTATCATGTATTATCCATCACTATGATGGAGAGCAAAAATTGGCAAAAAATAAAATAATAATAATAAAACTGCATAGTCTTCATCGGCTATTTCATATAACTGACTAAAAATAAATGATAATTGTCTGTGAGAGCAAATAGAATAGTCTAATTTAAACTGGATTTTAAGTCACAGAATTATTTCAAGAACAAGTATTTGAACATAACATTTTATAGTTAGGTTATGAATAGGTAGCATGAAGATTTTGCTTTTATGCTACTAGTTTTAAATGTTTCATTTTAAAATTTGTATACAATGTTTGCATGAACAAATTCATTATCACAGAATCATAGAATTGCTTGGGTTGGAAGGGACCTCAAAGATCACCTAGTTCCAACCCCCTGCCATGGGCAGGGACACCACCCTCTAGATCAGATTGCTCAGGGCCCATCTAACCTGTCCTTGAACACTTCCAGGGATGGGGCATCCACAGCCTCTGGGCAACCAGTTCCAGTGCCTCACCACCCTCTGAGAGAAGAATTTCCTCCTAACCTCTAATCTAAATCTCCCCTCTTTTACTTTAAAATCATCCCCCCTTGTCCTGTTCTTGTCTGACTGAGCTGCTCTCCATCTTTTTTATAAGTCCACTTTAAGTACTGAAAGGTCGCAATGAGTTCTCCCTGGAGCCTTCTCTTCTGTAGGCTGAACAGGCCCAACTCTTTCAGCCTTTTTCTGTAGGACAGGTGTTCCAGCCCCCTGATAAACTGTGTGGCCCTCCTCAGGACCCATTCTAACACATCCACATCCTTCTTGTGGGGTCCCCAAGACCTGGACGCAGCACTCCAAGGGGGGCCTCACAAGGGCAGAGCAGAGAGGGACAATCACCTCCCTTGCCCTGCTGGCACTCCTCTGTTGATGCAACCCAGGATGCAGTTGGCCTTCTGGGCTGCAAGCGTGCACTGCCAGCTCATGTTGAACTTTCATCCACCAGAACCCCTAAGTCCTTCTCTGCAGGGCTACTCTCAATAAGTTCTTCTCCCAGTCCATACTCGTGTCCAGGATTGCCCTGGCCCAGGTGCAGCACCTTGCAATTTGATTTGTTGAATCTCATTAGGTACATGCAGGCCCAGTTCTCAAGCTTGTCCAGGTCCATTCTTGCCTATTCACAGTGATTGGGAGCAATTATTTCTTCTTAGGGGAGCTTCTACTTTGTATCTAATTGAGATTAAGAACGGTTTATTTTTTCTGTTTTATTTTGTCCAAGATCAACAATAAAAACAAAGCTAACAGTAATTAACATTCTGTAATTAGTAAGAAATCTAAGAAAGTTTCCAGTCAATGGAGGAATCACAGAATCACGGACTGGTTGAGGTTGGAAGGGCCTCTGCAGGTCATCTGGTCCAACCACGGGCTCAGGCATGGCCACCTAGAGCTGGTCACCCAGAACCATGTCCAGGCAGCTTTTGAAGATCTCCAAGGAGGGAAACTCCACAACCTCTTTGGGCAGCCTGTGCCTGTGTTCCATCACTCACACAGTAAAGTGCTTCCTGATGCCAGATCTACAGATCTACATCTTCCCACTGGGAACTGAGGTAAGTGGAAGGTAAACTATCATTAAGAAAACAAATAATAATATTTTTAAAAAGGTCATGATTTAAATTTCTTTTTTTTAAAAAAAAAAAAACATATTAGAGGAAAGAAACAAGAAATTTTTCTGATTTCAGAACTTTTGTCTATTACAAAACTAGTTAATTTGCTCCCCCCTTGGCTGTTAAGAATCAAAAAGTATTTTGTTTACCAAACAGAAAAACTCCTGAAATGAAGAACAATTGCATTCTTGCAGAAATAGTGTCTTACTATTTAGATATTAACCAATATACTTCTGTTTTCAATATGATTGTTCATTAAAAAAAAAAAAAAAAGTAAAAGATAAATACACACTCCCTTTTCTTTTACACAGTACACAGAAGATAATCAGTCAGCATCTGAAACAGCATGTTTCAATTTCCACCCCTCTCTAAAACTATTTGTGTCTGATTGTGCTTGATTAATTCCCCCAAAGTGTACTTTACAGTGTGTCAGGATGGCATTCGCTCTGTCACTTCTGTTTCACAAAATAATCAAGTATTCTTGGAGCCAGGAAAATGTGTAATAATGCTTTTGTAACCCAGTGATGAGGGCACTTTTGGTAAAAGAAATCACACTGAAAACCAATATTTGCATTTAATGTATTTGAAATAAAATACTAATTGGAGCAGGTCTATTATATCTTGTGGATTTAGTCTCCTGTTTCTTCTCAGTCTCAAGCAGACAGTGTTTCTCTCTCTTTGTTTGTTTGTTTGTTTTGCTAAGGGTGGTTATAAGCTTGCTATTCTTTCCTGCCTTAACAGATATAGCAGAGAGCTCCAACAAATTCAGGCCTTCAGGATAGGGTTTGCAGTTCTGTCTCAGAAACATTCTATTCCAAATCCTTTGCTGCTGATTGATTTGGAATAGGACTGGGAACTTTGTTGGTGGTTTTTATTGTCTCTAGCTCTTTGCCCCATAAAATGACTTAACTGAAATAAATGCAGCTCTTGTACTCACAGTATTGCTTCAGAGGCAGGATTGGAGAATTTTCTCCAGAAACATCTTTTAATCTAAGATGGGTGGATCTGTCTTGATAAATTTTGAACAAAACCTAGTGCTGAAATACATGTACATATGTGGGTGGGTTTTTTTTGTTTGTTTGTTTGTTTCTTTGTTTATATATATAAACAAAGGGAGTTTAGATATAAATTTATTTGCATGAGTTAGTTGAACTGTGTGTTTGAGGGAACAACCAAAGTTTGCATCCTTTCCTGACAGTTAGAACAGAGCATTTAATTTAACTGTGTAATTGCAATGGAACAGTCCTGTTTACAGTCTGATGCTGTGAAAGTCACTGATTCCTTCTTCACTCTCTGGAAAAGAAATGGCTTGACTTAGCCATCCCCAAAACATATCAGCTTTTCTAAAATGAGATGGAAATCTCAGGGTTTTTCAGGATTACTGTTAAAAGAAGCACCTTTATCAACATATGAATTACAGCAAGCAGTCAAGATAAAAAGAGAAAGATTTTTGAAAATGAGAATCTGTCTAGAAGTATTTCCCTGGACAAAGACCTATTCAATGACAATGATCTGAGACATCTAGTTTTGTTTTTCATTTTGTTCCACTTCCCAAATACACCCCCAGCCTGGGTGTAAATTCCATATTGCTTGTCTCAGCTGAACGCCACCAAATCACAGATGTGCTATGAAGTTTAGGTAGTTTAAAGAAGTAGTTTTAGGTAGTTTTTTCTGAACATCTAAATCTAAGCTTAGGAAGTATTTGAATGATGAGAATAGATGAAGAACATGAAGAGTCCCCTACTGGCTTAGAGCAATGGTCCATCTAGTCCAGTGCTCTTTCTCCCAACACCAGCAATGGAGGATGTTGTGCAAGGGTCACAGGTGATGCACTTTCTTCTCTCTGTTCCCCTTAGAGGCTGAGCTTCAGCCTAGCAGTGGTCAGCTAGGGGAGGACAAGCCCTGCCCCACTGCCTGCCTGTATTCATTGTGGGGTATGCTGGCCACAACAGCTCAGGAACTGGAGATCTACCCTGCCCCATCTGGTCCTGACAAAAAGAATCAAACATTGACTATCTGAACTGCTGCAACCACTTCCTCTGCTGACAGCACAAACTAGCCACCAAGTCTAGATCCAGACATTATGTTGCCAGCAAATTCCAGACTGGCTTTGGTCATATGATGGTACATAAAATCTGCATTTTGCTTAATGGAAGGAAAGTGGAGATCCATTTCTGTCAGACCTGATGTCCTTTTAATGATTGCCCACTTTATCCTTCATAGCTGTAGTCAGGCAGATGGTGACAGAATGTAATTTCAAGCCGTATTGTCAGATGGAATCGGCAGCACTACCATCCTGCTAGAACTGAAGGTTCCTTTCTGTGGAAAGCAGCAGCTCAGAACTACTGTGAGTTACATAGCACTGGTATGACCAGGGCTGTGAGGTACTTTGAACTAATACCAACACAGTGATCCAAATCCTGCTAGTTCAGAGCTGTTATAAGTGAGCAGGGAGAAACACATGACTGGTTAAGAGGATGAGAAGTATAGCAGGTAGGAATGTCCTGACCCCAGAGCTAGGAGTGGTGAAAGGCATGGAAGTTTGACTTTGTTGCTGACAGAAATGCTTGGGTCTGTTTTGTCCCTGTTATGTATTTGTTTGTGTTCTATACACACACACACACACCCAACCATTCCCTGGGATGAATCAAGCATGCCATTACTAGACAGTTGAGGGAAGGGATTGTCCTACTCTGCTCTGCACTGGTGAGACCTCAGCTCGAGCACTGTAGTTTTGGGTGCCGCAGTATAAGACGAACATAAAACTATTAGAGAATGTCCAAAAGAAGGCAATGAAGATGGTGAAGGATCTAGAGGGCAAGACGTATGGGGAGCAGCTGAGATCCCTTGGTTTGCTCAACCCCTTGCTCAGCAGGCTGAGGGGAGGCCTGCAGCTTCCTCTCAAGGGGAGCAGAGGGGCAGGTGCTGAGCTCTGCTTTCTGAGGCCAGCAACAAGACCCAAGGGAACAGCATGGAGCTGGGACAGTGGAGGGTCAGGCTGTGTGTTGGGAAGAAGTTCTTCACCCAGAGGATGGTCGGGCACTTGAACAGGCTCCGCAGAGCAGTGGTCACAGCAGCGAGCCTGTCAGAGTTCAAGAAGCGTTTGGACAGTGCTCTCAGATACATGGTCTGGTTTTTGGGTGTGGTCCTTTGAGGACCCAGGAGCTGGACTCAATGATCCTTGTGGGTCCCTTCCAACTCAGGATATTCTATGATTCTATGATTCTTATGACTGGAAAAAAACAACAAACGGGGCTCCAGTCTGTTAAACACATTCAGGCATAAATACTGAATCATCTGCATCAATATCTGCAACATAGGCAGCTGATCACCACAACTGTTCTCTCACTCCCCCTCCTTAGAAGAGGAGGGGAAGAAGTAAAGGAAATAACAACTCACTGGTTGAGATAAGGGTAATTTAATTAAAGGGAAAAAATAATTATTAAGGAAAGATTAATATTAATTAACTAAAGGGAAAAAAGGGAAAGGGGAAAAGGGAGGGGGAAAGGGAAAAAAAACAAAACATGTAAAGGCTATGTGGAAGTGCAGAGGAAAGAAATTACTCTCTACTTCCCACAAATGAGCGATGCTTGACCACGTCCTTGAAGCAGGGCCTCAATGCACGTAGCCAGTGTTCGAGAGGACAGACGTGTTTGCAACAAGAGCCCACCCCCCTCCTCTTCTTCCTTTTTCCACCTTTTATTGCTGAGTGTGACATCATATGGTATGGAATATCCCTTTGGTTGGTTTAGGTCGGCTGCCCTGGTGATGTTTCTTTCTCACTTTTTTTCCCACCCTCTCTCTCTCTAACCCTCTGTTAGAGAGAGTCCTGATGCTGTGCCAGCACTTCTCAGCAGCAGGCACAACACTGGTGTGATACCACTGCTGTTCTAGCTACAAGTGCAGGGCGCAGCAGGGCTGCTGCAGGGAAAATTAACATCTCAGCCAGATCCAGTACAGTAGTAAGTAGATTCTTGGAAGCAACCTTTCTCCTAGAGATCCAGTGCATCCAGCCCTTCTGGCTAGGTCAGGCTATACATCCAACATCTGTTTTGTTAGATAATAGATCCCAAAGTGAAATGCATAATGATGTATTGGGCCTTGCTTCATTTCAATCATGTATTTTTAATTTGAGCAAAACCAGAGAAAGGCATCATAATTCCACTGATCATAGGAACACTGATCTGGTGTTCCTATGATCCCCCAGGAACACCAGAAGCCAGAGGAATGAAGGAAGTAATGAAGGTCATGTTTGTGATACAGCTAGTACATCTAGAGCACAGAATAGTTTTAGATGATACAGCACATTTATTGCAATTTATTATTATTATTCCAAACAAATCTGAACTGGTAAAGGGATATGGGTCACACAGGAAATTTTTAGTGTTTAGTTATTACAGTTCTGAATTAGTGTTGGAGTCCTTTAGTATCTCATGATACCACAGTTTAAAGGTCAGGTGAAATTATATTTCCCACATCCCAATAATGCAACTTGTATACTCTGTATAGAACTATTCAAAGATCAGTAAGAATATTTAATTCTGATTTTATTTTGGTATGTCTGAGCATGCTAATTCTTCTGTTATAGGTTGTTAGTAATTTATTTTTATTCTATGTAGATTGCTCATATCCTGCTGTGCAAGAACAGGGCCTTTATAAATTATACCAGCATGGACAGATATGATCCACTTATTAAGAATTAATTTATGTCATCCTACATATCACCTTGGCTTTTTATAGCAACACATTTTAGTTCAAAAAATCAACAGTGTTTAAAACAAAGATGTTAGGATTGTTACGTTTTATTATTATTATATTTCCAGATAAGTGTAATTAAATATATGATTCCACCAGCTCATGAAAGGAAGAAATGGTTTAAAAATGATTAATAAAGAAAGATTTAATTAGAATTACAAAGGACAACTAAACCAATGAACTTTGTCAGTTGGAATATGGCTTTTTCATAAGCAGATCTTTGAAGAAGGAACCTCGTTAGCATATTTCTATATTTTGGCCTGGAGCACTTCAGCCAGACTTATTCAAGTTTCATTAATATTTTAAAATTTGTGGCAAAAATGTAACTTTAATTATAGGGTTGGATTATTTGAAAATTAAAATACTGCCTTTAGCTGTACTAAAAGAACACTCAGAAGAGACATTGTGAGAATCTTATTTCTCCTTAAATCCCACAAGATGGAGTCAATTTATATTTTAATTAATAGTTTATTTGCCAGTCATTTAGAATTCAGTGCATAGCCTTCAATGTTAGCACCTCTAAATACTTATTACTCACACTGGGTAAATTATTTTCCAGTATCAGGAAAAGGTCTGTGACACAGTGTCTGGTTTTGAGGCAAGGAGAGCTTTGGGAACCTTTCCATGTAGCACATTTGGTTGTATCAAGGGGAGAAGGATATGGTCATAAGTGTAAGGATGGCAGTTCTGCCTGCTGCAGGCAGTGCAGGAAGAAGTGTTCCCTCATTTCTTCTTTAAACTTAACAGGGTCAAATGTAGATTTAAGGAGATCAGCCAAGCACCGAATTCTCTTTACTTCTTTCTGTCCCAATCTTATGCTTCCCTGCTTCCTCCACACTTCTGTGGCGTCCTTACAACAGCAGTCAGACAGACCCCCTACTCTCACTTCCTCACAGCAAGACACAGCCCATTATTTTCTGCCTCTTTAAATTTGCCATTGCATAATACCTGCCTGATATTGAAAACTCCAACTCTTCTCTTCCTCAGGAGCTCTCTCTCCATAATTTCCCTAACTTCCTACCTCAACTCTTAGAATAACTGGGCATATTTTTCTATGTAGATATACAGTTCATTTCCACCTTTTTGCTTGTGTAGTGTGAGTTATGTAATAAAAAAATCTTATATTTTGCAGCAGTATGAGTATGGCTATACAGGTGGCTGGAAAATATAAAGGGAAGTTTATTAGAGAACTCCTTTTTTTCCTAGGAATCTCCCATTTCATGAGTACTCTGTACTCCAATTTTCTGCACCCAGTAATTCCACCTCTGCATCCGTAGTTGTTGTGGAGGAGGACTGCAAGCCCACACAACCTCAGCTACAGCAGGAAAGTATGTGCAGATTTAAGTTGCTACTCTGAAGGCACAGGACCTTTAACAGAGTACAGGTTATATGCATCGAGACACTGACCTGTCCTCTGAATAATTTGTTATAAAACAAAATTAATTGCTTACAGAATGTGGGGCCCCAGAAGAGGAAGTCCAAGCAAACCATATAGTAAATGTCTTGCAAAGGAGCTTTCAGATTTGCAAAGTCTATTGGCATTTTCCTAAATGGTGTCGCCAACATCAGCCAGGTGGGTGCCATTGAAAACACCACCAGGGTAAACACTGAAAGGTCAGCTTCCCTTTTGTGCCAGTTGTGTGTGCCTGTTCTCCAGCCTTCTCACTCTAAACAGACTGATATCTGTATGTGGGCAAATACTAAAACATACATTCTTACACCGCTGCCAGTGTCTGTTTTTCTTAAAGAATCAATATTTACATATGCAAACAAGACAGTTACAGAGGGTATGGACTGTAATATTTTCACACCACAGTCCCTCCTTGCCTTAAAAAAATAAATAAATAAATAAAGAGAGAGAGAGAGAGAGAAATATAGAAAAACAAGGGAAAGGAGCAGATCTCTGTTAATATAAATGGTAAGAGCTTTGAGGTCTTAACATCTTTGCAGCTGTGTGGTACCGGACCAATCTGAGGATAATCTTTATGAGACATATAGCCTTTTGTGACTAGTCCTACTGAGGCAGTTTAGTGCAAACCAAGTGAAAGCAACAGCATTTGCTCAAGATTTGTTTCCTTTGGAAAAGAAATCTGATGTGGCTTCATTTTAATCAGTTTGTACCACGCAAGAAATACACTGATTACAGAGGAACTGTGAAATGTACAAAATGCAATGGAGCTCCTGGAATTACAGTCTACATCTTGTGGGGGACAGATATCTAGAAGGCTTCCTCAGCTTTCTGGCATTTATCATGCAAAGACCCCATGGATTTTACAGCATGATTGCTCAATTGCGACATATATTTAGTAGGATCGTTGAGAGGAGCAATTGTGTCAGCCCCTAAGTGCTAAAAAGGAAAGATACCACTGTCTGCTTCTATTATTACTAATGAACTAGAACTGTAACTTCCCCACATGCTAATGCATGGTTAAAAAGGGGAGATATCAATTCCTTCTAATTTCCCTTGTGCAAATCACTGAAATTTCTAAGGTTCCCAAAATATACATTAGAAAAAAATCTCTGAGAGATTTTTATAATTTTTATAATGCATTATTTCCAGATGTATAACAAAAACCACATTTATTTAAAAAATGCAAGGAAAGCAGTTTCTTCTAATATTTAGGACAGTTTAACAGACAATGACACATAAGAGAAAGAGCGTTAAGTGCAGGAAAGATGGTTCAACATTGGTAATATCTAGAATGATTGCTGTAAGGAAACTAAAGGTAAAAGTCCTAATTTTTAAGATTTTTTAATAAGAAACTTAAACTATAATGTGTATATTTCCATATGTAGAAGAATGATCTAGAAAATATAAGTGATTTTTTTCTTTTATATTTCACATTTCCCATGCCCAACTCCTTATCCAATTTCTATACTTCACCAGACTTCTGCTCTCAATACAGTATTTTCACCAGTTCTGAGAGATCCATGCCTACTCACAGCCTTTCCTTCCACGAGATGCTATTCCCAAATCTGTTTCTTAAGCCTGTATTCTTTCTTGCATGACAGACATTCTTCAAATAAATCAGCTTTTGGACCTCTGGTGATTTAACACATGCCTAATCTAATGCTGCATTTGGTAATACAAGCCAAGGACAGCTGCACGTCTCCTTGCTGAATGGAAGGAGAATTTTCTCAATGTCTTTCAATTCATATTTTTCATTTTTTTTTTTTTTTTTTTTTTTTTTTTTTTTTTTTTTTTTTGTTTTTGTTTTTAATCCCAAAATTTCTTTATTGTTGTCTTTCTTATGCTCATTGTTCTTTTCCTTTTATTCTTGGAATAAAATATATATATATATATTTATATATATATATATAGTCTATTTTTATAGTCTATATATATAGACTATAGTCTATATATATATATAGTCTATATAGATATATAGACTATATATATATATATATATAGTCTGTGTCAGGTTTTTTAGATGTTTTCTGTTCGTTCTCTGAGAGCATCCTCAGCAGTCTTCTATGGATAGTAACAAACTGGTGTGCTTGATATGATTGCTCTGAGTTCCAGGTGTATAATTTATTTGTAACTGTTTCAAAAATAAATTGTTTTTGGCTGAAGTGAATCTATATATTTGTTACTAATCTTTGAAAACAAGATGAGTGGAAAGGAAATTTCTAGACAAACCTTTAAATCCACTAAATAAAGTTTTGATATGGCACATGTAAATTGATGAGCTGATGAGAAAGAGATAATGAGAATAAACAATAGTTAATTAAATCATATTATTCTTAATTTACTAATCCATGATCTCTTTTTAAGGAAACTGATTTGAGTGTGACTCCTTTATTTTTCCCCTATTTAAAAATTGTAAAAATATATAATCAATGAGACAATCCTTCTTACTTATAAGACTATCTTATATGTATGCAGATACAGTTTCAAAGATATACTTACTTTTTAAGAATTGATTGTAATTATCAGGAAACTAATAACACTATCTGGGTGTATAATCTTCCATTTCTTTAAGCAGTCTAACAGAACTCTGATTTCACATCATTATCTTTTCAAATACAGAAGAAAGTTGTCCTCTAGGTCATGGCTATGCTACAGTTGGTAATTCTTTGTGGTTCAAAATAAGCTAAACACTCTTGTATCTGTCACTGTAGTGCTGAATAGGGTACCTCATTTGCACTTATTAGTTAGCGTTACTTCTCTGTCTTTTACTCCATACTTCTGTCTTCTTTTGTATGACTTTTTAATTAAATCTTGTCTGTTAAATTCTGTTCTTTCATTACTTATTAATATTTCCATTGAAGAAGCATGGTTTTCACTCTCCACATGAAAGCAGAGTCAATTTATTTCAATAACAACATTTAGACCTAGTTATCAGTAATAAAAGAAATAATCCATTTGTTAGTTATGCAAATTGAAATGACGGTCTCAGAACACACAGTCCTAATATAATGTCAAGTGGTCACATCTGGAATTGGCTTTTGCTTCATGAGCCAATTATTGAGTATCAGATGTTACAGCATCTGACAGAGGATATTCACAACTTCTGACTGTGAACAGTTGAGATAGGTAGCTAAGTGAGAATGATCTCCCTTTTTAATCAGTGATGACAAATATGTCCATTATGAAAATGACTTTGAACATCAAAGTTAACTTCCTTATCATGGTCAGACCTCTGAAGAAGCCTTCACTGACTATACAGGAGTTCAGACTCCTAATTTATGTGCCTGAAGCTAGGCAGTGTGAATAACCTCTTCTTTATGTTTCTACAAATAACCAGATCTCATTAAAGTGTGCATTCACAAAGGCGCTTTAACTGTAGCTCATTTTAGCCACATTCCCATGGAGCAGTTTCCTGGTGACACATCTGAATTTCTGTTACATGCAAACCTCTGTACACATTTGATCCTGACTGCTAACATTTCTTGTAAAATGGGCTTCATTGAGTAATGGTTTTAAGAGAACACCAAATTTTTTTTTGAACTTTGTCAGATATTTGTCTCAATTTCCCATCATCTGTACATTGCCATTGGACTAAATTCTAGCACTTCTGGTGCTACCATCATAATAGTATAGTAACTTCTACAATTTCCTTCAGAATATATTTTGCAAATAAAATATGAAATCACCTCATTTGCATACTGTCTTTGTTTTGTCTGATAACATACTATATGCAGGTAGCAATTCAAGCAACATAATTTCTTCTAGTAATGACAAAGACTTCTGGTTCTTCAAAGAGCTATAGCAAAGGAGAGTACTGGTGAAGGATTGTTATATTTTTCTTGTCTGGAATCATATGGCATAGCTCAAGGGTAGAGTAAATCTGAACAGCCTGACATCCCTCACATAGCTACTGATGATCTACAGTTCTAACTACTGCCAGGTTCATCATGGCTTGCTGGCACACCAATCTGAAAGGTAAAAGTGCACACAAGATAATTTGCAAGTAAAAATCTCTTGCTTTCAGAAACACTGCAACAGAACCCCAAAGGTCTGAGTGTGGAAAGGGTGTACATAGTT
Source organism: Oxyura jamaicensis (assembly GCF_011077185.1). Taxonomy (NCBI): domain Eukaryota; kingdom Metazoa; phylum Chordata; class Aves; order Anseriformes; family Anatidae; genus Oxyura; species Oxyura jamaicensis. The sequence continues at coordinate 126,358,003 of NC_048894.1, read as the reverse complement.
TTGCCACCCAGAGTTTGAACTCAACTATCATCAGCAGCTTTACAATTCTAATCTAAACTAAAACCATCTGTGGATAGAAGTACAAAAGTAGCTCATGCCAGTAAAAAGTTGCTAAGTATTGTTGAAGTATGAAAGTGATGCATAGACAGGAGGAAATGATTTTCAAAGCAAAATGTTTCAGTGCTTGCATGAAGGGAAAGGCGAACTTTTTAAGAGAGGTTATTGGAGCAACAAACTATCCTTTCCATATGACTCAATGCTCTGTTTCAAGCCTCTCCTCTTCCTTAGCTTACTGTCTCTTGTCTAATTATAGGTTAATATGTTAAGAAGCAGTCACACAGAATTGCCCTCTGTATATTGGATTTTGCATGCTAGCCTTTGGCTGCTATCCTCACCACAACATCAGGCTGCTTGTATAAGTGGTAAAAAGAGATACACTGGGCAGTGAAGACAAACAGTAATCACTGCTGCAGCCACAGCCCCACAGTGGCGCAACCACAGAACTAGTATTCATAAAATAAGGAACTACATACAAGAAGTTGCCTCTGCTGGGAAAAAAAAAAAAAAAAAAAAAAAAAAAAAAAAAAAAAAAAGACTTATTGGATGCTAAAGGTGTTAAATATAAGTGTAAGCAAGTTTTCACCATGGTTCCATAGATGGTGGCGATATCTCTCTCAGTGGCTAAGGTACTGTGACAATGTTATGTTATAAGACAACACTTTGAATTTACTGGGTTTAGCTCAGAAATGATGTGGAAAAGTGCATATTGAGAAGACAAGTTTCATTTAATTACAGTATCTGAGGAAAAAAAAAAAAAAAGTTCCCAGAGAAGTAATTGCACTATTGAATGCTCTCATTTTCCAGAGGGCCTCTGTAAAAGATTGTTCATGCCGGGTCATGTATTAGTACCAACATGTGAACACAGGGTCCTCCAAGGCCTTTGGCAGTGCACAGCATCACACAGGATCTAGCACCACTCTCTTGCACAGGGGCAATACATCTCAGGTGGAATTAGCAGTAGATGACAGAGCTGGCCAGACAACCACACCAGGATGTGGTATTGTGTAGCACGAGAGAGGAACTGGTGACTCCTTACTGTCATGGTGCAAAGTCGGATGTGATATGGACATTGCAGAAGAAAAGCATAAGGAGAAAATTGGATAAGCATGTCTCACAGACAATTTTGCAGTTAAGAGCTTTCTCCTCAGTTTCTCTTTGTGTCTGATGTAGCATTTGTGAATGTTCTAGTTTTGTTAAAGGGTGGATCTGTTTTCAGGTATGTGTTTCTATGTGTTGGTACTGGTAAACAGAAAAAAAAATACTTATGACTGACCTTTTTCACTTTTTCACTTTTTTTTTTTTTTTTTTTTCTCCTTTTCAGCTTGCAGTATCTGCATGAACTGACATTGTTCTGTGTTGTTCTAATACTATCCATTAACATGGTGTTTATGTTTTTCAACAAGGTAACATAAGCCACATTTTTAAGCACAGTCTTAGAGTTTCAATGCATGTTTTGTTGTTGTTGTTTTTTCTTACACCTGAAACATGCCATACAGTCAGTCATTAGGAATACCAGTAAGCAAACAACAGATTTCTTCCTATCTCATTTCTGTTTCTGCAGTACATATAACATCCACATGGGGAGTACTTTTGAGCAAGGGAAAAGAAGAAAGTGCCTTTGAGAAAAAGCCCAATATTTTGGTAAAATTTTCATCACTATGTCTATTCTTCTGTTGTTTTAATTTGCGGTTATAAAAATTGTCTTTTGCTGAGAACAGTTTTCTGTATTATTTTGGTATTTTGTTCACTTAATCTGCTAATTTAAAAGACATTTAACCTGAACTTTAAAAGATGTTGTATGGGTATAGTAGGAAATATTGAGGGCACTGAACTAATTGTACATATATAACTATTAGTTTTTGCTTGTTCACATCAACATCTGTCGCTGATCCACAGTTTTAACCTTTCATGATTTTAAGGGAAAAATACATTTCACCAAAATAAATATTTCAGTGCTGAAAAAACAGTTCAAATAGATTAAAAAAAAATCTTAAGAGACCATAATAGTTGCTAGTCAACATCACACAGATTATATTCCTGTTTATTAGGTTGACTATATATACATAGATTATTTGTATATATATACAAAGTCAGGAGAGAATGGCCGCCTTCACTCAAAAAAGAAAAAAAAAGAAAAAGAAAAACACCACAATAACGAACAAGTGACAAACAAACAAACAACAGCAAAACAAACAACAGCAAAACAAACAACAGCAAAACAAACAACCACCACCACCAAAAACCACCACCATCATCATCAACAACAACAACAACAAAAAAAACAGTTCAGCGATCTTTATAGATAGCATCAGTTACAGTATCCAGGAAATCAGTCAGATATTTTGCTAATTTTCTGCCTAAAAACAAACAAACAAAAAAGAAAACAAAAACAAACAGATCTGAAACATTCATTTAGAGTAACACATATATAGCATGCAGACTTCATAATATTATGTATCCCTCAGTTGTAAACCTTCTAAGTGAACGCGCTTATTTCCTTTTTCCTTTGAGCTCTGACTGAAGCACCTAGCATTGTAAAAATTTGGAACCTGCAACCCTGAACAGAAATACTTGTACAGCCTCAGAACAGATGAGGTACTATGTGTTCTAAGTACCAACCATCATTTCTACCTGACCCAACTATTACTCATTGTGCAGCAACTCAGGCATCAACTAAGATCCAAAGCTTTTCCCTTCTGCTTCTCATGCTTTCCCAGTCTTTCAAGATTGCAAGCATACCCTTCTTTGCTGCAAATAAACTCAGTGACACCTGTGACCAGTCAGCAGCTCTCTTAAAACACTGGGGGGGGGGGGGGGGG
>NC_048894.1:126344690-126355024 GCF_011077185.1 Oxyura jamaicensis | reverse complement strand
GTGGGCGGTGGGAGGGGGGGCGGGCTGGGGGCGGGCGCGGGGGGGGGGGGGCGGGCCCGCCGGCGGCGGGGCGGGCGGGGCGGGCCGCGCCCCGGCGGGGCCGCCGGGGGGCGGGGCGCGGGCCGGCGCGGGGGGGGGGAGAGAGACGGAGAGGGAGAGGGAGAGGGAGAGGGAGAGGGAGAGGGAGAGGGAGAGGGAGAGGGAGAGGGAGGGAGGTTGACAAAGGTCATATTTAAACTATAAAACTCACCACCAAATGGCAGTTCAGATGATTAGATGACAAGAAAACAAGACATCAAAAGTTGTCAAACACAAAGTTCTCAAAGTTCTCTTCCCATTCCTGAAGACTATATGCCAGATTGCCAAAAACTAGAAGATTGTACCAGAAGTATATATGGCTACTTTGTTCTTATGTTACTTTTAGAGCTCCCATGCTGTAATTTTACAGAGATGTTGTAATGAGCAAGATATGTATATCTATTCTTTATGTTCTGTACCTTATGCAGCAAAGTTTAGATACACAAAACATCAGAGAGAAAACCAGAGAAGAAAGTAATTGTATCATAAAAATATATTGTAATGCTAATTTCTGGAAAACACTCCAGAGATCATATAACAAGGCAATGAGGCATATGGTACTCACTGTTTGAGATCAAAACCCACTCCCTGAAAAGCTAAAAGCTAATCATGTACATTATTTACTGTTAGCTCTTGATGGCGATTTGGCATTTGACCAGTAAGTAATTCACACATCAGGAGGTAAGTTTGCTTCCTGATTAGATGGATAACAAACATTTTAAGCAGATGCTCAACATGAATACAAACCAATAATGGACTTCCACTGTGAACTTTTGAAATTTATGGGTAATTTGACAAACGCTGTATGGCAGCCCAAATACTTAGTAGCAATAACTGATTAGTTCTCATAGATAAAGTGGAATAACTGTTCTGGTTCTTATTGTAAAGAGTGTACTTTCATTGACAGGGTCCTCATGAGTCCCTTTCTGCTCTGGAAGAAGCAGAAAACATGGCAAAAACCATAGCCATAAACTGAGTTATACTCAGTTTTCACTGAGAAAAGCTACTAGTTTTCTACACAATGTTTCCAATTTGTCTTTCAAAGAATAACATTTGGTCTTTGAAAAAGTTCTTAAAGAAATCATGGCTGAATTAAGATAGTCAATGTATCTCAGCACCAGTATTTTAGGGCTCCTCTTATGTTTTGAAAGATTGTGCCTGAGCTGTGGCTCGTGACATCGTAGCAGAGCATTCAAGCTACATAATCCATGAACTCTCTATAGTTTTTGTCTGTATTAAATCTCACAATTTATCACATAATTAATATTTTTCTCATAACTGGACTTGACTACAGAATTTCTAAAATTCAATTTATATTTATATAAGAACATCTAAAAATTTTTAAAAGAATGTTACATGTAAAAATAATAATGAGGGGAATGTGTTAACAGTCACAGTTGTGTAAGTATTTCTCCTGGACCACACCACAACCCAATCTAACCACTTGCCATGGAGCAGTACTGCAAACCATGGTCCTGGCCTCATAGAACCACCCACCTGCACACAAACTGTGCAACTGACTAGCATGAGGTGTTATGGAGCAGAGCAGTGCTTTAAGGAGGATTCAGCATCTTTATACCTGTTAAGAATGTCTGCAATTCAGCTCAATAAAATACATACCATATGTCTTAAAGCAAGATGTATACTGTCCTGCTTCAAGATAATATCTATCACTACCTTTTCTACACTGGAAAAGCTACCCAACTGCATGCAATTGCAAGCCATTATGTGATATTATTATTATTATTTATTATTATTATTATTATTATTATTAAGAGGAAAGGAAAGAAAGGAAAGGAAAGGAAAGGAAAGGAAAGGAAAGGAAAGGAAAGGAAAGGAAAGGAAAGGAAAGGAAAGGAAAGGAAAGGAAAGGAAAGGAAAGGAAAGGAAAGGAAAGGAAAGTTAAAACAAATAGCAGATTTGCCAGATGTGTCTGTGTGGGAGATCAAGGATCAAAAAACACTATACCATGCAGTGCTAACTAGGTAGAGTTTAAAGATAATCAAAATATAGTTCCAGACCAGATTAATATTTTACCTTCCTTCCTGGTAAGAGTAATTAAATGGAACATAAGCGACAAGACAAGATGGCTAATGGGAAATTGAAAAAAAAAAAGAAAAAAAAAAAAAAGGAGCACAGAAATGAATAGGACTTTAGCCAAAGTATAATCGAACAGCTTGCTCTGTTCCAATGTGCCTTACAGAAAAAAAATGGTATTTTGACTGGATAAGGAGGAAATTAGCTAAAAAGTTGAATGACCTTGAGGACTAAAGCAATAGAAAAGGAAAGAAATTCTAGAGTGCAAATTATAAGGTCATGCACTTGGGGACTAATAACAAGAATCCCTGCTATAATCTTGGGAGTTCATTCACTGAGAATGACAGAGGAGGAAGAAAACTTGTGTGTGCTGGTCAGTCACAGGAAGCCTGGATGACATGTTGTGTCTGTGAAAAAGGGAAGGAATGATATATCCGCTAAAAGAGAATGAAATAATAGTGCCTTTATATTCAACATTGGTAGGGCTCCACGCATAACACAAGATTAAAAACTTTTTCTATAAAAAGTGACAGCAATGAGATTTTGTTTTGTTTTGTTTTGTTTTTAACAAATCAAAGGTTGAGGTATTTGGTGTAAAAATGTCTTGAGGGTGTTCTTAGTTTCAATATCAGTAAGATAATACAGGTGTTTAAGCTAAAGGACAGTGAGGAATCAAGTCAAAGTGATAAATTAATTATGAGAGTATTGAAGTGGAAATTAGAAGATAGTTTTTAACCGCAAAAATGAGGTTACCAGGTAGAGTTTTAGTAAGAAGACCTGGGACAAAGACTAAAAGTTTTAAGGCAAACATTTCAGTGACTTATAAAAGGAATTATATGACGATGCATTATCCTGGGCAAATGCAGGATAAACATTTGGAGTTTATCAGCCTGGAGGTATCTTTCAGTCTTTATTAGGTAAGATCAACATTATCTGCTCTAAGGGCAAAACTATCAATAACCCTCACTGCCTTCTGTGAAAGCTACCAGTTAATCGTATAATGAGAGAAATTCTGTCAGAACAAAAATCTGTGTGTACAAGTATTCTACAAGTTCTTCTGATTAGTTATTTCTTGATCAACTGTTTTGGAGCTGAAGACAATAGCAGTTATATGAAAAGAAACAATTTATAAAAAGGTTCTCAAAGTGTTGCTATCGACAATACCTGGACACCTTTTCTTGAAAGGGATGAACTTTTTCTCTCCTATTAGAACAATGTATACTTGGATAGCGTTGGACTAAAGTCCATGACAGAAGTTTATTAGGCATAGATGTTGTTCAGTTATCAAGTCATTGTGCAGATTTCCCAGGCACTGCCTGGAAAAAAAGAAAAACAAACAAACAAAAAACAATAACAACAACAAACCACCTATGTCCCATAGTTTTTTAACCCAAATTTAGAACAAGGAATGACTTTATTTGTGTGCCTGTGTATCTATCAAAATAAGACTATTTTTCTTGTTTCCTCAAGCCCAAGGTATGGTAAATGGTAAATGGTAAGTAGCATCCTAAAGAAATTTTCCTTCCTAACCATGTATAGATAATATCAGAGAGAATATGAAAGACTTTGCATCTTCATATGCATGTTCATGTACATGTACAAACATTTCCACACACCCCAAAGAGTCCAACTATCACCAGTTTGGAAAGTTTGAGTACTTAAAATATGTATTCAGTCCCTGTTTCCCAGACAGCAATGTCATAGAAAACCCAGGCAACCAAGTGGACCTACTGAAAGTATGCTTATTTATTTTCTTGTCTTAACAGAAAGCCAAGACAGAACCCATGGCTTATGTATACCTTTAATATGTATAAAAGCTGTATGTTATTTTAAAGTCTTAGATGATTTTTATTTCTATAGAAAATCTCTCTTGTGCTTTTCATACTAAGAAAATGCAACACCTAATTCATTCCCATGGTAGATCTGATTCCTGTTTCAGTCTGTGACCCTGCTGCCGGAATTGTGATGGGGATGGAAAACAGTAAACTTTCACTCAGGTTGGGCTGACAAATGGGCGTGTTATCTGTGAGTGCAGTTATAGCTTCATTTTAACCTGCATTCTGGTCCCATATCTGACTCTTTGTATTTGGCTTGGTTGTGAAGGTTTTCACTGCAAATATCAACACTTGAAGTGATAGTTTGTCACAGAACTTAGGTATATTTCTTATTTTAGGAACTGACTTCAGTGGGGCATCTCTCATTGGACTTGTGTGTAAGTACCTTGCTGACTCAGAGCCAAGGTGCTTTTACATGTGATTATTGCCAGAGAAGGGCCTCTTTCCCATGTTTCCCAAACATGTCTGTCCAGGATTAGAGTGTTTCCAGATTCCTTGTATTTCCTTAATTTCTTTGAATTACCTTATTTCATCAAGTTTATGACAAATTCTTTCTGATCTTTAAAGTTAGTAGTTGACAAAGAAATACTTTCTGAAAAAGTGTGCCTGGTCCAGCCAGGCACACACCTTTCTACAATGGTGGTTGATATTTAGGATCACCCATCCTTCTCTTTTTAACATTTGCCACTTCAAAGTGCACTGTAGGTGAAGAAGCTACTTATGATTTTGTGGTGTCTTTCTCCCAGTTTCAGCCACTCTCTCCTACAGAACATATTGCACGTTTCCAATTTAATTCATTAACTGACTTAATTTGCCTCTGTACCCACACTTTTGGCACAGTGGTTTTTTGTTGTTGTTGTTGTTGTTGCTGTTGTTGTTGTTATTGTTGTTTTGGTTTGTTTTTTTATTCACTGACTGTTTTATGAGTTGACACTCCAATTTTTTGTTCCTAATTTTGTCTTGTTTGCATCCAGGCTTTACCGTATGTGGGAAAAAAACACAGGGAGAGGTTGTGAAGGATGTGCTCTCAGTGCTATAATTCAACTGAGCAGAAGCTAGAAATCCTCCTGACTCAGGGTACTCCAATGGCAGGAGAAAACAGTGCACACCAAGCACTTAGCACAGTCTTGAACACATTGGCAAGGTGTAAATCAATTAGCTGTTGAGGTAGCAGCCTGAGATAAGTCTGTATTACAAGGGAGAAGAAATCTTCTTGTGATCTCTTCGCTTTGCTTTGTTTCTTTCATGTTTTGTTTGTTTGTTTGTTTTGTTTTGTTTTGTTTGTTTGTTTGTTTGTTTTTCAATGGGGACAGGTCTCTGGTGCAGCACGGTATTTGTTTCCAGTAGTGATTAATAGTATCAATACCTCAAATAAGAAAATGTTTCCAAATGAGTGGCTAATTCTGAACAGCACTGAGCTCCTTCATCTGGTGATTACAAGGGATAGTTCAGCATCTCAGAGGTCTTATTTTATTAAAATATCATCTATCTCACCTGCAGTGATTAAGATTAATTAAGAGGATAAAATTCTGAACACTCTCACTTTTCAAGGCACTCCCTATGTTGAGTAATGACTATTTTCCTGGGTAAACTTTGCCAAGGCTGGGACTTTAGTAAAGCATTGATTGCTTTAAAAGGCAGCATTTACTCATATGAATTATTCCATTTAACAGCAAAAGTTCCAGAGTACTACTCACATGAGTAAGAATTGCAGCTCGTCCATCATTAGGAAAGCCATCAATAAATAAATCTTAAAATATAAATACATATTCTTAAGGCTGCAAAGCAAACATTTTAAAAGTGTACTAATAATTTAGCCTGCCAATAAATGTGCTTAATGAAACCCTTCAGACTGGTGTTGGAAGAATTTTGCTTGGTAGAAGTGGAAAAGTTGTGCATATTAACTTTTTGGGGGGTCACTCAAGGCAATGTGCTTGCACATACGTTTTCTAGACTTTTCATATAAAAGGCAAACAACAGCAAAAATATCACTGACACCGTGAAGATTATTATTTTTTAAAAAAATATTTAAAGGAATTTCAATAATATTAATATAATTGTTTTTATTTATTTCTTCTTTTCAGTAAAGAGTGCTGTTTACTTAAGGGGAACACTGAGTCTGTATTACATAGGGAAAAACAAAACAAAACAAAACAAACAAAAAAAAACAGTGCTTTTATATTTAAATCCCAAGTACATAGTGAAACACATTCAATAGAAAGTTTAAATGTCCATTATTGTCTTTGTGCTCTTAAATATTAAAAGGCTCATGCTTTTATTCATATGAGGACATTTTTTTCTCACACAGGTAAAAAACCTTTCTATGTTTAGAAAGTACTTGCACAAACAAGATGCTCCTTTTTTTTTATGTTTAGAATAACTTCACAAACTGGATTGTAAAATGCTTAGAGAATCATCTGCAAAGCACCATGATGACTCTGCTACCACTCATTTCAGCTTTCATTGCAAGGCCTCCCACCCTGTAAGACTTCAGCTGCAGAAAGCTTTTCTTTTTTGGGATATTCAAAATTACTTCACAAACAGTTCCCTCACCTGATTCCTCTTTCTTGTCCTTCCCTTTCTGTTGCTGATATTGACATGAAGGAAACTGTGTAAAATGCCGAATTTCTAAAAGAAGGAGTAGAAGTCCTATTTCTTCCTCGATTGTATAAATACAGTTTTTCAAAATGGGAGCAAGGTTTCTGGAACAATGCGAGTCCATAGGTAGATTGCTCCCTCTTCTGGGAAATCTGCATATTGCAGGACTATTTTTTAGTTATCAAAAATGAGACATTTGTATATCTGTTCTACTATCAGTGGTCATTTTTCAGATCACTTATTATCACAAATTTCTATAAATTCGGAAATATTTCAGAATAAAATATATTCTGTGGTATTACATTATACCTGTTACAATAAGGAAAATAGCATCTCTATACACATAAAATAAACAGATATATTGATAAGACTATTTATAAATGTCCATTTCTAACCAAATCTGCCATTTGTTTTTGTTAAGAAAGATGTGAAGCAGGTACACAAGATCTTTAACATACCTCTACAGAAAAAGAAAATAGGAAACTACTACAGGCTCTACAAAAACTAGGGCATTACTTTACCAGGAAATCTTTATCTTGTGTACTCCATACTATAACCTCAACCAACATGAGGTTATATTTTCTTCTCAGAGTTTGATATTGCCTGTTCCTGACCAGTTCTGAGCCTTCTCCTTAGCCTAAGCTATGATCTAAAACAACTCAGAAGCCCGCATATCTCCCAATCAATAATATCTCAATGCATTAGTTGCAGAATGGACACAAATGCTATTTTGAGCATTGCCAGTGCTCCATGATCCAGTCCAGCTGAGTCCAGTGCTCAACTCAATAAATATATATATATATATAGTGTCCATCTAGTGTCCATCTAGAAGTGTCCATCTAGAAACTAAACCTTCATTTTGAGATGTTTTAGAAGATGCTGGAATAAAACATTGGAAAAATAAACCCTGAGAGCTCAAAAATCTGGGAGGACAAATCTCCAAGTCTGGTCAATTTTAAAGTTAATATGTCTGAATATTTGAGCTGTGGGGGCTTTGGTTGTTTTCCAAAGCTAGAGACTGACATTACCACCTAGTGAAAATTACCATTTTCACTATTGATAGAGTGAAGTTAGCTATTTTTTGTCTGTGAAAATAAACCAAATAATCCCCCAAAATCTCAACACCACTGAAAAATGATCAAAAATCATGAGTTGGACTCAAATTTATATTGCCCTTTTAGAACCATGTGGCCTAGAAGTGTTTTTTTTCTTTGTGGATAAGAAGGTGAGATTTACAACAAATCACTGATTTCCACATTTCAGAACATATGTAAAAATAATAAATATTATGAGAGAGTCAATAAAACCCCTATTTATTATTAGCTGAACATGTAGGAAAAGTCTGTGTCACTCACAGACACTAACAAAGACGGGAAAAGGAAATGTTCCCACTTCTTCTCTGGAGTATTTGGAAAGGGTACTTCAGACAGAGTATACCCCAGAAGGAAGCATGTGACAAGTCATGTTTGGTGGCCCAGACTAGAGCCGTAAGTCCTGACCCTGTGAGAAGAGCTGAGCAACACTGCTGGGAAAGGGTAGGGGAAGAAAGACACATGCCACAAGGGATCTTCTACTGCCAGAATTTGATGGCGGACATCTAGAAGACCTCACTGTTTATCCCCAAAATCAGGGAGAAATTTCTGTGAATTTTCTTCCCTGTTGCAGAAGGGGTCATTAACATATTCCTCTTAAGAGGTGAATACATCCTGAAGAGACAGTTTCTGACCCTAATTCTAGTCTGGTAATCACAATTTATGTGAAAGTTCTGTTCTCATGGATGAATGAGAAAGGCTGACTCAGGCCTTCTCTGTTCAGTTAGATTCCTCACCTTCCAGAGGAGACAGACAATATCCATGGTAATATTGTTAGTGTTGATTTCACAGAGGAACTTCATGGTTTGTTGGAAAATATGACAATGTTTCCCCCAATAATTTCATGACTCCAAATTGGATGTTCCCCATCAGAGCCTCCATAGCTTAAGCACACTCCAGTCAATAGACATTTCCTTTGAATAATGAATAATGGAAAATATTTTAACAACTGTTAGTAATGTTACATAAAAATAAAAAGTCTCCTTTTCTTCAAAGCCTGGAAGTGAAGAGCAGTCTTGGTGGGTTTGAGACCGATGGAGACAGAGCCAGGAAAATGAGTTCTGGCACATGGTTTTTAGGCTTTTCCCACCCTCAAATTATAAAGTTAATTTTTTATGGTACAGAACTAAACAACCCCTATTACCTCCAGTTAGATTTAGAGAAGAGTAAGCATTCAGAGGACAGAATCCAAGACAGAACATTTAAAGATCAAGGAAACAACAACAAGAAAAATGAAGCATCCTAAATTTTTTTTGAGAGTTAATATCCATATTGACCTTGTCTTGGCAATTCAGATTCAGGTAAGAATCTGGATTTCACATCTATATGCAATCCCATGGGCTTACAAAAGGTCTCACCTGAATAAGATAAGAACTTGCCTTTAAAAATATACAACAAAATCGTATTAGGAAACAAGTTATATAACTGCTGTTCAGAAGGCTGATGAATATTACACTCCTGAGAAAATATAGCCAGAGTGGCATAGGTTTTTAGATGCTTGTAAAAGTTAAGAGTAACTAAGGATTTTTTTTTTTTTTTTCAAATGCTCTTAAACAAATGAGTCGTCCATGGTTACAGATCAAGTACTTTGACCAATTTCATTGTATGAGACCAGAAAGTGGTTGGAGTCAGCAAAACCATGTTGGAGGATGCATATCTGGCTTTGGGGAAAGCTCCGTCAAGCTGCATATATCTCTTTATACAGAATGAAAGAAATCAAGATTGAAAGTGAACAAGAAGGAAAGAAAGCAGAAGGCAACCACACTAGACACACTATTGGGAAAGAAAATTGAAAGGAGAAGGAACAGTGAAGAACTCAGAAGAACTCAGAAGAACTCACAAATCTGCATGAGCTAACAGCACAAGGAAAATGCAATGTCCGGAAGCTAAAAAACACTGCAATACTGAAGTACTTCTCAGAACATGGTATTTCATAATGTCCTGTTTGAAAACTGTCACATTGATATCTGTAAGTAAATAAAAGCTTCAATATTGTTTAATTTTCTGTTAAAAAAAAATAATAATGGGAAGGCAGACAAAAAATTGCACACAGTTTTAAAAATCTGACTACTAGAAACATCCTGTGAGTAAGATCTAGTGTGCACTTTACTGAAAGTCTCCTTCTTATGAATACTAAACATCTAAAGATGGAAGAGGCAAAACCAGACAGATTCTTATAGTGACAAAACCAGCAGTTTTGTACTACAAATACTACTTCCAGAACATCATGAAGAAAGCTGGTAAAGTTTGTCTTTTTTTTGACATGAGAAACTGTAGATCTGGAACTTACATCTGCAAGATAGTAGCACTTTTTTTTTGCCAGGAACTAAGAGCACTCAATACCCATAGGGTTCTATGGAAACTTTGAGCATTGTCTTAAAAAATATTCAGCATCTTGCACCTCATGTCTCTTTCTGCTTTGAAGGGAAAAGCTTTGCTAAAAAGAAAGATTTCCATTTGATACCTAAAAAGTACACCAAAGTTAATACCTTTTAAAACTAAATAAAAAGTTAAAAGCAACAGTACTTCAGATAAACATGCTTCTTTTGGTACCTAAGTCTATTTGGTGTGAGACAATTGGCCCAGATTTATTTATTTTTTTTTGTAGTTTAGTTTTTTTATTCCTTCCTTCCTTCCTTCCTTCCTTCCTTCCTTCCTTCCTTCCTTCCTTCCTTCCTTCCTTCCTTCCTTCCTC
>NC_048894.1:126272263-126344590 GCF_011077185.1 Oxyura jamaicensis | reverse complement strand
CCTCCCTCCCTCCCTCCCTCCCTCCCTCCCTCCCTCCCTTCCTCCCTCCCTTCCTCCCTTCCTCCCTTCCTTCCCTTCCTTCCCTTCCTTCCCTTCCCCCCTCCCTCCCTCTCTTGCTCTCTTTTGTTCTTTCATTCTGCCTCCCCCTCTTTTCTCGTATTTCAGTGACAGTTGGCTCTAAGGAAGAAGGTATTTAGAAGCAAAAATACAAGGATCGGACATTAAACACACCTTGCAAAGGTCTTGAAATTTGCAGAGGATATAAAATTTCTTGTGAAAGTCATTCTAGTCTATGAAAATGAAAATTACACTTTTTTTTTTTTTTTTTTTTTTTTAAACGGGTATATTTAGAATAGTATTTCTTAAAAATAAGCTGACTTGCTGATTATTTCCTCTGCTGTCTTTAGTTCTCATATCTAAACTGCCCACCCATTACTGTTGGAAGTCAGAAGGAATACCAGGAGGGCTTGAACTCTCATTACCTGTGAAAAATAACTAAGTACAAATACAGACGAATGGTCCTGATTTTCTAATTTTCTTAATGTTTCTTGGTATGGTCTCCATGACCACAATTCCTGTTGGCTTATATATTTGAAGTTGTCCAGAGCCAACGCAGTACAAAGCAGAGCCACATAGCTGCATCTTGATTGCTAATACAATTGGAAAGGTCCTTTTAAAGATTTATAAAATACAGTCAGTTCCTGCAAAGAAGAAACAGAAAAAGACAAGGAAAAATAAAAAGAAGGCTATTTTCTATAAAAAGGGGATGACTCAGTATCAGCATTTGTGGATATCCCCTCCCAGTAGAGCACCAATTCTGCTTTGGCCTAATATAAACAGACTCCAATCAATAGACACTTCCTTTGAATAATGGAAAATATTGCTACAAATATTATCACAACTGTTAGTAATGCTGTATAAAAATAGACAGGTTCCTTTTCAAGGGCCTAACTTGTTTTATGTGCATAGTCATTTAGCAAACCATTTCAGCATTTGCATGAAATGCAGAAGAAAATTTATAAAAGTTGTTTCAACTGTTACTTTATAGCAAAGATGGATTATTCAGGAAAAGTAACTGAAATCAGTGTATGTCCCACGTGAAAAAAAAAAAAAAAAAATCAAAATATTTTCCAGCTTTATTTGTTTAATGAACAATTAATTGCTGTCATGGATTACATAAACAGCAATTTGACATTTGTGGGGGTTATTTGTGTTCCCATATCAAGTCAAATTTTCCCAGCCTTTTGGGATTTCTGGATTGTTGTTGAAGTTTTTCCTGATATGATATGTAGCAGTTCCTGTTCTTTTAGTCTTTTTTTTTTTTTTTTTTTTTTTTCTGAGTATATATTACATTGATGTCAGATCCTCTGCAGAACACCTGCCTCTCACTACTATGTGTGAAGCTAAATCTGCCCAATGCTGCTGTGAGCAATCCATCTGTTGGTTTTCTCCACTCTTGCTTCTAATCCTCAGTACATAAGCACCATTCATCAAGATGAAGTAGTCAGTGTTGTAGGAAATCCTTATAGTCACTGTCCTGGTTCCACTCTAAAAGTTTTCCACTTTTTTTTTTTTTCTTTTTTTTTTTTTTTTTCCTTCTTATTCCAGTACACTAGCTGTGCCATTTTTTCACATCCCCCAAGACAAACAACTTGGAAAAGCTGAGTATATGTGAAGATCTGATATATACATTAAAAACTAGCTCATAAGCTCATACTCAAAAATATCACCAAGGCAGATTCTAGACCTCCTGAAGATGTGAAAATTACATTTTGAAGAGCATTCTGTATTCACTGTTTCTATCTCTTCTTGTTTATTCTATACTTTTAGTCTTCCATAGGCATGTGCCTCTCAGGTAAACAGGATCCTGGAGTGGATGTACATTGTTATGTTCATTCATGTGTTATTTTTTAATGTCCTTCCTTGAACAGATGATCATAATACCAGTAAGGCTGCCTAACGCTTTGCTGCATAGCTACACGAATTTTACTGTTTAGTTTATTGCTTGACTTCATGGCATGATTTTTTTCCTTGCTTTGTTTCTGTCTTGAGTTATTTTATGCAGTTACGAAGGGAGAACTATTTTCTGCAAAAAGTGTAACTATTTTGACAGCAGCAACAAGAATGTAGATATTGCTGCAGAAATGTTAAGGGAGTTCAAGACTGAAACAACAAAAGAAATACCAGCTATCTGTTTTTTTAGCACAGCTGGTAGTTTTCCTGTAGACTCCTCCCTAGAGGCAATTCTGGATACTAGAAGTTGCATGGGCTGGAGAGGAAAATGGAAAAGTTCATGAAAACGAAATAAAACAACAACAATAACAAAACTTTAAAATGTTGCTAGAAACACAGCAGTACAAAAATCCATCTACTTTCAGCTAAAATTACTGGAAGACAACATAGTACTAGAAAAAATATACTCATTTGTCCATCTTTTACCCATCTTTGGGACTACATTTAGAGAAAGGAGAGCAGGTTAGATAAACCGGTCCACTGTCTTTTCTATGTTTTCATGATGTAAATAAATGTGAGTGAAGATAAAAACTGACATAGATACAAAAGATTTCCCCACTGGAAAAAATGAAATACATTTTAACAGGTTTCAGTGCATGTTTGTGCATGTCTGATTATATGTTTAATGTGGAACAGATATTTTAATTGATTTTTGTACTATGGTACTTCCATGGTCTGTTCTTCCTGATGTCAATGATATCAAACAATAAAATACTGAGCTATGGAAAAGTTCTGAGTCAGTTTTTCAACAGATATCACAGATGAGGTATTTGTCTGAATATATGTAAATTTTCTGAAACTTGTGGACTGTAAAGCCATGTTTTATTTATTTTTTATTTATTTATTTATTTATTTATTTGTGAAGATAAACTTCTTGAACCTTTGTTGGTGTTGTTGTTTATTTTTTTATTTTTTATTTTTTTTTAATACTTTAGCAAATATTTTACTAAATAGATGTATTTTAGCAAATCTATTTCTTAGCAAGTGGAGAGCCAGATGAGATATTTGTTTTTCACAATTATATTGTGAAAAATATAGTGGTTGTATAGTACCACCAAATATAGTGGTGGCAGGGGGATGGTTGGACCAGATGATCTTGAAGGTCCTTTCCAACCTTAATGATTCTATATTCCTTTCTCCCACAGTGTTCTATATTCTATATTTTAAATGTAACAGCTTGATTTACTTTTGCTTCAGTTTCAGACACTGAATCATCTCATTTCTTATTCTAATTAGACTTCTTCAAATATTCTGAGTTCCTTGGAAAAATAATCCCAAGATATACTTAGCTTATTTTACTCTGCTGACCTTCATTTCTTCGCAAACCAGTCACTTTCAAATGTAGTGAACCAAGTAACTGCTCTACCTAGAGACATTTTTATGATTTTATATGACATTTATATATTATATTCATTAACTTTATTGAGCTCTTAGTTCATTTTGCAACTTGTATGCTGGGGGACCCAGAGCTGAACGTAGGGCTCCAGGCTGGGTCTCATGAGAGCAGAGTAGAAGGGGAGAATCACCTCCCTCAACCTGCTGGACATTTACCTGTAGCTGAGTTAACTATTTAAACTAGGATCAGGTCTGATGGCACAGTCTACATAAATTATAGTGAAGATATAACTCAATAATCTATTTATGTTTTCCTGAACCAGTTAAAAAAGTTGGACATGTCATAAGACAATGGCTTTATGCAGGCTTTTTATGCACATCTGTCCTATTCCTTCCTGTGTCCACTAGGCATTATTTCATAATGACCATATGCTAGCAGCCTTATTTACTCTATCAATATGTTATTTATTGTGAGTTAGGACATCAAGAGGCAGACCTAAATTTGAATGTAAAGACTTTAATTCACTGTGTGAGGCTAACAAAAAGAGCTAAGCAAACCTGTCAGTCCTGTGCTTTCCTTCTGAAAAGACAGCTAGTATAAAACATCATAAAACCTTTCTGAGCCATGGACTTAATTCAGCAAAAATTTTACAGGAAGCAGAAGGAAGCTTACCTTTCAAAGAACTGCAGTGGTCATGTTCCAGTCTACAGAGCATGTAAATAGACATAACCTCACTGCCAGAAGAACATAGGCAACAAGGCTGTAATATTTAATCCTTTTGAATAAGCTATTTAAAGAAGGCCAAAGTATAGTAAAAACAATTAGAAACTAGTGATTCGGATATGCAGCATGAACTGTGATGGCAGAGGAGGAAGTGGCCATCTGTATTATTAATAACTTCTGGCTTCTGTTCTGGATGTAAAAAATAATTTTTATTTTTATTCTTTACATTTCTTTCCAAACCTGAACATTGTCTGAGCAATATGTTTTTAAAAGTTTTCTTTGGATATTCTGAAAATTCATGATCCAAAATAAATAGATGTTTTTAAAATATGTTCTCTGTTCAACAGCATAAATTAATTTATTAATATGATAGTTTTGAAGGCTTGTATTTCTACTGGGAGTGAATCTGCTGCAGAATGATGTGTGGGGGTTAAGTGTTGGTTTCTCACAAATTCAACATGAGAAAACTTTCTTTGACTTCTTTGTGCATGAAAGACAGCCATAATGCATGAGTTTCTCATTCATTGTGCGGAACTCAATAACTCTGTTATTTCTTTCTGGGCTTTCAGAGTGTCTAGTTCAGTCACAGTGTTCTTTATGCCAGTAAAGAACTGCTGGTATTTTTTCCGCAAGTACTATGCTCATAGTATAATCTAGTTTAGAAGATTTAAGGGCAGTTGGGTGCTCTCCAGCTCTTATGGAGAGTGGGCTGTCCCAAAAATCTCTCCTCATATTCATACCATGGAGAGTTGCACACTTGCTAAGCTGCAGTTCAGGATGAGCACAGAATGGGTGGCCAACACCAGTGAGACCCAGAGTACCAGTACAGGAGATGATACTTAATAGATAGTTAATGAGAAAGGAGGCTGCCTCCTCTATACTGTCTGTGTTTCAGTGCTACTGTAGAGCTGTAAATATTATAAAGATGGTTTCTTGACCTCTCACTTTTATGCCTTTCTGCTGAGATCTGTCCCAGTAGTTCCAATACTCTTATTGCATTGACTTCTTGATGCTATGCTGAAGATACAGCTAATCTTCAGATTATGAAACATAGTTGGCAGACTTGGAAAACAAGGAATAATTTCATTCCCTATGCAGTATCACATAGCATTTTCCACTATTATGAGACTGGTTTCTGGTTTATTTGCTTGTAGGGTGAAAAGGGAACTGCATGAGAAATTCCCATGATGTGAAGTTCTTTTCTCCTTCAAAGTGGAACAAACCTGGAAAGGTTGCAATGACCCACGATACAAAATTAAAATAAATAAGTAAATAGAACCCACCAATCATTTGAAGATGATCAAAATGTAAACATTTAAATAAAAAATCAGACATCTCATAAAAGGGTATTTATAATTTAAGAGTTATTTTGAAATAACAACAGACATTACAATACATAGCAATACAAAAATTTCAATATCAGATAATAGTCTTAGGTTTTCCTTCTCCTAACTGAAATACCAGTCTCCTTGACTACTTCCATAAAACATTTAATGATGACTTGTCATTTTTAATTTGAAAATGATTGCCCTGGAGAATGTGTAACTTCTAAATGGTAAATGAAGAAAAAAAGATTTATTGTTTGTGTGTTTTGTTGTTGTTGTTGTTTTGTTTTGTTTTGTTTTCTGTTTTGAAGGGAATGCTTAGCACAAAAAGTACTTGAACATCCTTGCCCCTTGGGGGGTTGCAACAATATGACCTTTATGGTGCCTTCCAACCCAAGTCATTCCATGAATCTATGAATCTATGAATCTATCTATCCATATTTTGCATCTCTCACCTACATCTAGTAGTTTCCCGACAACTTAACTCTAAGGAAACCTAAACTAGAGTTTGAGTAAATGTTACAATAAAATGTAATTCATCAATGATTAAAACTTAGGAGGCACTTTGTTTCAGTTGGCTTTAGTCATGTCTTTAAGTAACAGAATATCAATATTTTTTCTAAGTGGTAGTTATTGGTGAATAATATCTATTTTGCCCAGATAAGAATAGATAGTACACAAAATTACAGTTGCAAATTAGAATAAAGAAAAAAAGTTTGGAAATGAATTTAGTAATTTTGTTACAGTTTTCTTGAGAGAATGATGACCTTTTGCAAGCCTCAAGGATCCCTAACCTAACTGAGCAGTAAGTCTAGATATGTCTAGAAATATATTCGTGTTTTTGTATTTCAAAAAGAAAACAGAAATGAGGTGAACTCTACTTTCCTTGAGGAAAGTCTGTGAAAAGCAGGAGTACTGGTTTTTGTCTGTTTGTTTTGTTTTGTTTTTAAACTTTGCTTTTCCTATATGCAATGCAATAAACATTTAAACTACACTGTTATAAAATAGTCTTACCTTGATCTCTTTGTAATTGAGAAAGCCCTGTGTTACCTGTCTTTCCAAAATGAGAGACTATTCAATGATGTTCCACTTTCATTTTCTTCTGGGGCTCCATCAGCTCCCCCCTGAAAGCAGGACTGCCTGGCCTGAATTCTTAACTTACTGACATACCAGTTTCATGCATGAAGTCTTTCACTTGCATTTCCTACAAGATAATCACATTTTTTTTTTCTTCCTTTTTTATCAGGAGGTCAGCTTCTTTCATGGAAGAAATTACTACAGGAAAATTATGTTTAAGCTGTTTAACCCACTTTAATTATTTTATTTTTTAAATTGTAAAAACTCTCAATACACTTTATACCCAGTAGATGGCAGTGAAACACTGAAAAGCTTCTAATTTTTATTATTTTTATTTATTTATTTATAATGTTTCTGCAGTGAATGTAACCAGCCACTGCCCAATAATTTCCCTCAACATCCAGCAAGTTAACACTGTCCCCCAGATTATAAGCTTCTGTTTCATAGGAATCCAACATTTTCATACGCATCAGAATCTATCCTTTATTCTCTGATCTTTTGGGGTGATTGTTTTCTTTGGTTCTGTTAACAACTCTCTTAACTTTTGTTTCTCGCAAAAGTCTATGTCTCTTCTGTGATTAGATATTGATGCTTCTAGTGCTTATCATGGTCTGAACTTTTGGGTAGACCTGTGCGGTGTCAAGAGTTGGACTTGATGATCCTTAAGGGTCGCTTCCAACTCAGGATATTCTATGATTCTATGATTTATCTCTTCATCAAAGTAGCATAATCTCTTCTGTATCTATAGAATGTTGGCTGACTAACATGCTCATGTATATACAGATCTTTCTACGTTGGCCCTTTCAGTCTGTATCAGGAATAGTGTAGCCAGCGGGACAAGAGAGGTGATCATCCCCCTGTACTCAGCTCTGGTGAGGATGTACCTCGAGTACTGTGTTCAGCTTTGGGCCCTTCAGTACAAGAGCCCTGGAGAGGCCTTGTACTGAAGGGCCATCAAGGCCCTGGAGAAGGCCTTCCAGAGAAGGGCTACAAAGATAGTGAAAGGCCTGGAACTACATCCTATGAGGTGAGGGAATTGGGGTTGTTTAGTCTGGAGAAGAGGAGGCTCGGCACTCCTTGTTGCTCTCTATAGCTACCTGAAAGGAAGTTGTGTGGAGCTGGGGTTTGGCCTCTTCTCGCAGATAACTAGTGATAGGACTAGAGGAAATGGCCTCAAGTTGCACCAGTGGAGGTTTAGGTTGGAAATTATGAGACATTTCTTCTCAGGAAGCGTAGTCAGGCATTGGAACGGGTTGCTCAGAGTGGTAGTGGCATCACCGTCCCTGGGGGTGTTCAAAGAAAGGTGGGATATAGTGCTTAGGGGCATGGTTTAGTGGGTGACATTGGTAGTAGGGTGATGGTTGGACCTGATGATCTTGAAGGTGTCTTCCAACCTTAATGATTCTATGATTCTAAGAAATGTAGAAGCCAGAAAAAAAAACTGTCTTACTGGAAGTTTTTAAATCTACTTTATAAAATCATAGGTTTTGCAGCAATCCAGGCTTGGAGTTGAGTTTGGAGTCTGGAGAAGGAAGGTTCCTTTCCACTATATGCAATTTGCCAAGTTTTATTTGGTAGCAGTAGGAACTCTTCACAGAAACGTACCATCATAGGAATGTTTGCTATTTAAAAACTACCTGAAAGGGTAGATGGTGAGAGAGATTTCAAAGAAGGTACAAAGGTGACATCTGATAAATGACAAAAGACACAAACTTCATAAACACACTTATGATTTGTTCCACAGAACATGAATCTCCTTTTTTTCTGCCATATGCATCTTTACATATGCATCTTTAATAAAGAACTCATATTTGTATTTCCTGATTTCCTCTAGTTACCTAAAGAGTTGCTTTATGGGTGGTTGCAGAAGCACAAAACTTTTCCTGGAAAATTTTTGTCCTCACTTTCTTCAGATGGTTGACTAACTTTTTTGAATGGTATTCATAAAGAGAAGAGCCCTTGAAAACAAGACTATTAGGAAAGAGGAAGAAAAACAAAACAAAGATAATCTGAAAATCAAAGTAGAGAACATTCTTAATCAGTGATTTTCCTTGTCACATGCTGAAATTCTCTGTAAAAGAAGATTTCCACTTACTGATTTCATTGGTTGACCTCAGCTGTCTCCATAAGGACTGAATTTAACATGTGTCTTGTGATACAGAATATTTTAACAGTAATTTGCAGGCAAAGGTGTAGGGGACTTGCCACTGGTGGCACGTACCACTGATGCCTTACTAGCAGTAAAAGGCCAAAAAAAAGGCCTGCTGTTTTGTTGTCCCTCCCATGGCATGGAGCTGTTCAGCCGAATCACTGAAGATTGCAGTTTGCAAAAGAGAGTCAACTCTTTTTGCTTTGGTAGTAAAAATAAAATAAAATAAAATAAATAAAAAATAATAAAAAAGACCATGCTTTTGTTTAAACATTAGTTACCATGCAGCAATTTTTTCCTAACTGCAATACTCATATCTTTTTGGCCCTCTCTTCTTTCCTGTAACAACTTTGTAATAGCTCAGTGGTTTGGATGGAGATAATACATCTCTGAGTATCATGTCAAAGATCAGCATAAATAGTTCAAAGAACTGTTCTGCCACTGGGTCAAAATTCACTTGACAAAAAAAAAAAAAGCTAAACTTGTATTTATACAATAAACTGTGCTAAACAATGTAATTATGGTTCATCATGTCAACTTGAATAAACTTGAAAGGTTTCACTATTTTTAATGCCATTGTAAGAATGTACCAAAAGTGAAAAACTGAATACTGTGTATTTTCTACTGAACCACAAAAGAAGTCTAAGTCCAGATAATACTAACGGTGTCATTTAAAAACCACAAACTCCTGAGAATTTTGAGTTAAGTCTAAAAATACAGTCTTAATTTATTTTGTTGTGCTTAGATATTGAAGAGGTAAAACTGCAATACCTACACAGAACGGGGTTAGTTAAGGATCCAAAACAGAGTTTGAAAATATCCACAGACACAGCATTATATGTCGCCAGTCCCATTTATGGATACTGCTATATTAATGACACAATATTTGTTTTAGAGGCCACCAAATCTCTTTGCCAGATTAAACATTTGTAATCTGGATCCAACTTTAATATGCTCTTTCAAATGGGAAAGCCACAAACAGCTATAGGCAACATCAACACAGTCTCCTTCAATCTGTTAGTTTGTCAGAATTACAGACAAGGTAGAGCCAATGATAATAAGCACCTTCCGTGAGAACATTAATTACAATGTTAAAGTAACAAGACTCTTTGCTATGGACAAATCTGAGTTTCGTGTGCTGCAAGAAAATCCTACTCTATTTCAGTAAACAACTAGCAGTAAACCAAGATTAGTCCAATGAGATGAGACCAAAATATAAATTGCTTCCCGCATTTTATCCAAAGATGCTCATGTTCATAACTTTTGAATACACCTGACTGTCCTCTTCTCTTCTTATCCTTCAATCCTTGCCTACCATTTTTGGTGTATCTACACACTGTATCTGTTCACTTAGGTGTACAAAATTTGACTCAGAAATGTCCACTCTACTTTCTTAGATGAAACCAAAGCAATTCTATTTATTCTACAGCCACTGGATTTGCCTTTGCAATTTCATGGTTTTTGATGTCATTACAAGAAGGGAAATGGAAAAAGAAGAGGAACAGAAATATAAAATACAACATATATCTGAACCAACTTTTTCAACAGACATATTTTTGTGGACATGATCTGCTACCAATGAATAATGGGTGTGGTCAGTAACACAAGGGTGGGACATCCAGTCTGATCTCAATGGTAATGTACCCCATTTTTCTGTGAAACTCTTTATTCCCTTCTCTCCAGTTTTGACATTTCTATTCTCTATTGTTATGGAATATTACTTAGACAAAAGTATTTTTTTCCAATGTAGTGGATTTATGTGGCAAGGTTTTGGTAGCAGGGGGCCATAGAGGTGGCTTCTGTGAGAAGGGTCCAAAAGCTGCCCCATGTTTGGTAAGGGCCCTGCTGCTGACCAGAGCTGAGCCAATAACTGATGTTGTTTTGCACCTCTGTGAGAGCATGTTTAAGACAGGGAAAAAAAAAAAAAAAAAAAGAACAAAACAAAACACTGCACCACACAGCAGCTGGGAGAGTGAGAGGAGTGAGGAACAGCCTTGCAGACACCAAAGTCAGTGAAGAAGGAGGGGGAGAGGTGCTCCAAGCGCCGGAGCAGAAGTCCCCTGCAGCCTGTGGTGAGGACAATGGTGGAGCAGGATGTCCCCTGCAGCCCATGGAGTACCACGGTGGAGCAGGCTTCCACGCTGCATGCAGCCCATGGAGGAGACCATGGTGGAGCAGGTGGACCTGCACCAACGGAGACTGCGGCCTTTGGAAGACCCCTGCTGGAGCAGGTTTTGAGCCGGACCTGTAGGCTGTGGAGAGGAGACCACGCAGGAGCAGGTGACCTGGCAGGAGCTTCTGCCCATGGGGGACCCAGGTTGGAGCAGTTTGCTCCTGAGGGATGGACCCCTTGGTACGGACCCATATCTAGAGCAGTTCTTGAAGAGGTGCTGCCTGTGGGAAGCCCACATGAGATCAGTTCGGCAAGGACTGCATCCCATGGGAGAGACCCCACAGCACAGGGGATGAGAGAAGGAGCAGCGGAGAAGAAGCGCTATAGACTGACCATAAACCCCCATTCCCCCATTCCCCTGCACCGCTCGGGGGGAGGAGGTAGAAGAGGGTGGATGGGGGGGAGGGGGAAGGTGCTTTTGATTTCTTTCCTTTGTCTCTCATTTCTCTAGCTTGTTAGTAATAGGTAATAAATCTTACTATCTCCCTATACTGAGTCTGTTTTACCCATCACAATAATTACTATGCAATCTCCCTGTCTTTATCTCAAACCTTGAGCCCTTTTCTTCGTATTTTCTTCCCTCTCCTCTTTGAGGAGGGGGAGTGAGAGAGCGGTTGTGGTGGAGCTCAGCCGCCCACCCAAGTAAAACCACCACATCCAGAAAAAAAAAAAAAAAAAAAAAAAAAAAGCCTTTCTAACAATAGGTGAATAGTTGTGAGGTGATTGATTTTGAGGCTACAAAATGTAGTTGGGAATCTATGTTTGTGATGGTTAAGTGACTATGAGACAGTGTAGTAATTGTATGTGCCCCTTAACAAGTTGTCCTTTGCAGGAAACTTCATCAACTTATGTAAGTCTTCAGGAGATATCAGAAGGACGCTGTAAGAAAAAGAAAAGAACAAAACAATAACAGATACTATGTTGCTGTTTACCATAAAAATTTGCACTGAGATAGCCTAGGTATAGAAAAGAAACTCAATCTGTATGAAATTTGCCTTGCAGTCTGCATTCCAATATATATTAGCTCAAGAGAGACAGTATTTTGATTGCTTTTCTGCCTTTTCTGTTTACTACTGTATTAGTTCACAATGCAGTTATTGCTGTTTTTAGATTGATACATACTGACCTTCATAACCTATCGGTTAAAGATGGCTATAGGGTAGGAGGATATGTTAGGCAAAGATGGTTGAAAGGGAGAGCAAGCAAAAGGAGAGTATGCAGAAAGCAGGCTGGGGAGAGGATGGTGGAACTAAATGCTGGGACAATTACTTGCACAGGAAATTAAATATTGGAGTTTGACAAGTACACCATTTAAACATGTTGAGAAAAAGTGCAGAGGTGGAGAATGATGAGAAGAAAACTACCTATAGAGTACAATGAGATAAGCTTTTAATTCTGTCTAGCACAAGCACTTTTTTAATCCAAATCCAGAAAACTGTGACTGAAAACAGTTATGTTTATGTAATGCCACACAAAATACCTGCAAGCATAGTGTAACATTCTCAGGTTTGTTCTGCAGAAATCTACTGATAGCCACAGTGAAGATTTGGCTGTCTCCATGATTGAGAAAAATAATGTCTTTATCTGTAAAGTTACTGAGTTTTGGGTTTCTATGATTAAATGCTATATGGATGGGGCACATGACTCTCAGGGACAGCTCTTTAGAGGTTGTTAAGATGAGGACATACTACATGGTGGGTTTTTATCAAATCTTATGGTAATGAAAATTTCTCATGATTTGATTGTAGAGCACATTTGTAGTAAGAGTCAGTTCAGTCACTCCACTTCTTCACCATTTGGACAACATAAGCTCCATTAAGCTCCATAAATCTCTCCCCCCTCCCCCGCTTTCTTTTTTATTAGTATTGTTATTTTATTTTTTTTATTGCCTTACTCTGTAATATTTGTATAAGAATGTCTGCATCCTGTCAGTTCTCCAGATGGTAATGAACATGCTCCAAACAGGGCAACTCAGAGCTAGCACAAGAACATCACTCTTTGAGTGATAATTACCTGTCTCTGCTTTCAGACTACAGCTTCCTGAGCTGCTCAAGGCTGCATGATAAAAGGCAACAACAGGAACAGTTTGGGATAGGCAAATGCCCAAACAAGACCAATCAAAACACTAGACAGTAGGAGATAATAGTTAAGGACATTGAGCAGTAGGAGTGGCTTTAGACAGAACCAGATGGAGATACATCTGGCATTCAAAAAGTCAAGAGTGATCTATATCCTCCTGAAACTTGTCATGTGCATTGGGTCAAGTAGGAAAGGGGTGGCACACCAGGCAGCAGTGAAAGGTCTGAGATAATAACTTTGTTCAAAAATAAAAAGATATATAGATCCTAATAAGGCTCTTTGAACATGGGAATATGGAACTCAGTAAACTCATGGGACTCAGCTAAATGAATATGAGACTCAGCTAAATGGAATATGGGACTCAGCTAAACTCATAATTTCTTCCTAAAAGTCCAGCTCCTGTGAACAGAGTAGTTACAAACACAACTTTTTAACCTTATTGTGAATAAACTCACTGAAATATGAAGGTGTTTTTTTTTGTTTGTTTGTTTTTTTCTTTTCTTCTTCTGTCCCAGACAAGGATATAGAGCTTATTTGTTCATTTTATTTATTAGAAAGCAGTTGGGTTTAAATATGTATGTGTGTGTGTGCATGTGTGTAAATAAGGCACTTAAAAATGAATTAATTAAAATTGTTCAGATTTGACTTTTGGAGGCTGAGATATGTTTTTAAAGTGTATAATAGACTGCAAACAATAGAGTATTGCATAGTCCAAAACATGTTGCCTCTGAAGTGCCTGGGTTTTTTGGTTGATTGCTTGGTTGGTTGGTTGTTTTACTGTGGTTAATTTATTAATAGATCTATAAAATGTACAATATATATCCCTTTAAAGATCATTGCTGGAGGGAGTAGTATTTATTTATAAAATTAGTTTTGAGAGCTCTTATTGATTTCTGTTCCAGAAAATCTTTAAAGAATGTCACTCTTGAGAATCCTGATACATCATGAAATAAGTCAACTTGTTTATAACTTTTCATCACATTTTTTCTACTTTTTGAGGAGCTCTGATAAGCAAAAGATTAACAAAATCAAACTCTGATTATGTGCTTTGAGCTCCAATGCATATGTTTTTATCCAGTGATGAAAAGGAAGTATTAATAAATGATGTGTATTTTTGGAAATACCTGTATGTTTAAAAAAAAAGGAGGGGGGGGGGGGGGGGGGAGAGAGAGAGAAAACCCCCTATTTTGTCTTTTTTCCTCATCTGTAAAAGGAGCTGGTTAGAATATTCACATATGCCAGGTCATTTTAAATACTATTTGTACATATAAAGCTAGCAATTACAGAAAGTTGCAGGATATCCAGAGACTCATAAGGAAACCTCTTCCTTTTCTCGTAAAGCAGAAATGGACTCCAACAAACAAATATTTACTCAGATCTGTGAGTCACAGATGCTGTAACTTCAGGTTACAGCTTAGTCTTCAATCTTGTAAAGAACATCCAACCCATATTTACCAACTACAAGAGTCTGCTGCATGAGTTCTTTTGCCTTGCTCCAAAAGTATAAACTATATGATCTGATTCTGTGCTTCTTTTAGGTAGGGATATAGGAATTGTTTATGTAGAGATTTTGACAATGTAGTTAATTATACTAATATTCAATATCAATAAAAAGAACAAGAACTGGTCTGTTATTTTTGTGCCAGGTCTGAATATGACATAGTCTTGTACTCATGGCCAGATCCAACAACACCTTCTGGGGTCAGTGGAAGCATTGTGCTTTCTCACATAGATGCTCTCAAATTATTTTATTTGTTATGTGTTAAGAAAAAATATTAACTTTCTTTGCTGTTCAACACCAGACTTGAGAAAACTAATGTATGTAGAAACACAAAATTCTTTAAATGTATAAAATGGTAAAATTTATTTAAAAGTGTTTTTTTTTTTTTTTTTTTTTTTTTTTCAAACCAATTATTGTGTACAATTTTCAAAATATTAGGAGTTTAAAATATTCAGATGGTTCAGAAGACACAACTATGTTCATAGGGTATAATTTCTGGTGCTGTGCTATGAGAGTTGCCATCTGCAGGGTGTAATGATCTGTGACCACAGACATACTGACCCCAGGATCATCAGCCAGCCACAAACACAGCACTGGGATTTAAATGCGGGTTCCAAAACCACAAACCTCTACCCACTGAGCTAAAACAGCAACTCTACTAGATCAGCTAATAGAGAGGGCTGATGAACAAACACATGAGGAGGTTCATCATGTTTTTATTGCAGCACACATGTGCTTCAGTAATCACGTCATTAGCAGGTACCAGAAGGTTAAGCAAACTAAAAGATCCTTACACACAAACAGAGGCTGTACAGAGGGAGACCTAAATTTGACAGCAGCCTTGGAACGTGCTTGGTCCCTTTTAAAACAGACCATCATTCTCCCTGGCTAGCATCCCTTTTGGAGCCTCTTCTCAGTCCTGCATAATTCATAATGATTCAGTGCTTTCTGCCTTCATAACTAGAGGTGGAGGGAAGTAATGGAGAAAATTAAGGGTTCAAAGGGCAAAACAGCAAAGTTGCTAATACCAAGTCTCTTATCTGGGAAAAAAACAAACAAACAAACAAACAAACAAAAAGTGGAGAGAGGATATAATTTTCATAAACCAACATCACTCAACATTATCAACTCCAAAAAATGAATTTCTGCCTTGCTAGGTTTCCATAAAAGCATATTAAAACTGAAGAAAACAAGATGCTTCATCTGGCTAGCCTTTATCAGGAGGAAACCTTTGTCACACTTCTCAATTCTTTTGTGCTTCTGTTATGATAAACATACAATATTTACAAATCTTCAACATCACAGTTAAAATGAAGTCAGGAGGAAAGATGAAAAAAAAAAAAAAAAAAAAAAAAAAGCCAACTTTGGTGAAAACTCTGAAAGGCTGAAAGACTCACACCAGCTAAATAATGTTTAGCAAACTGGCCTTCAATACTAAAATGCTGATGAAACTCTTATAAGATTTAGGATGCTCTATGTCGTATTTCCTTGTATGCACAGACAACACATTTCTTTTTAAATCAGGTGATATCACCATATTACAGAAATGTAACTAACTGGAAATAACTGGGTTAATAAATAAATAAATAATAATAAAAATAAAACATCAAAAAATGAAAAATGCACTTAAAATCTCCAGTTCCAAA
The DNA here is from genome assembly GCF_011077185.1 of Oxyura jamaicensis. Lineage (NCBI taxonomy): Eukaryota > Metazoa > Chordata > Aves > Anseriformes > Anatidae > Oxyura > Oxyura jamaicensis. The sequence continues at coordinate 126,328,568 of NC_048894.1, read as the reverse complement.
GCTTCTGAAATGATTCTGTTCATCTTGTTGATTTTGTGATTGGCTGAGTTTAGTTAACAGAGGTCTGTGTACCTCAAAGACATTTTCATAAAGCTTTCAAATATTTTTAGTGAAAATCTTATTAGCAAGTAAAAGCCAGATCTTCAATGGGTATAAAATATGTGTACTCTGTTGATTCTGGATCAGTAGGATCCAGGTGGAACTACTTAAAAAATATAAATAAAATCAGCTCTAATGTTTATCTCCTTCTCTTTTACCTGTCTTTTTACTGCCTTTTCAATTATTGGAAATACAAGGGCTACTTAGGCATCTAAATTCCATTTAAACTTTGTTTCTCATCAACACAGCTGGGAAGCAGCCCTTCAGAGAGGGATCTAGGGGTTTTGGTTGATAGCAAGCTGAACATGAGCCAGCAGTGTGCCCTGGTAGCCAGGAGGGCCAACCGTGTCCTGGGGTGCATCAAGCACGGCATTGCTAGTTGGTTGAGGGAAGGGACTGTCCCACTGCTCTGTGCTGGTGCAGCCTCACCTCGAGTACTGTGTGCAGTTCTGGGCACCACAGTACAAAAAGGATGTGAAACTATTGGAGAGTGTCCAGAGGAGGGTGACTAAGATGGTGAAGGGTCTAGAGGTGAAGACATATGAGGAGCAGCTGAAGTCACTAGGCCTGTTCAGCCTGGAAAAAAAGAAGGCTGAGGGGAGACCTCATTGCGGCCTACAGCTTCCTCACGAGGGGGAGTGGAGGGGCAGGCACCAATCCATTCTCTTTATGACCAGTGATAGGACCTGTGGGATTGGTGTCAAGCTGCAATAGGGGAGGTTCAGGCTGGACATCAGGAAGAGGTTCTTCACCGAGAGGGTTGTCATGCACTGGAACAGGCTCCCCAGGGACATAGTCATGGCACCAAGCCAGTCAGAGTATAAGAAGTGTTTGGACTGTGCACTTAGTTATTTGGTCTGAATTTTTGAGTAGACCCGTGTGGAGCCAAGGACTCTATCCTTGTGGGTCCCTTCCATCTCGGGATATTCTATGATTCTATGATTCTAACACTGGTAGTCATGAAACTGCCAAGTAATGCTATCAAAACTGAGCTCTTTCAGAGCCTATATTTCCATTACTAATGTTGCTATGACACCAAAACCTTTTTAGTAGGTATGTGCATATCTGCCTTAATCCGACAACAGTGAACTGCAGATTTCCTTTCTCATAGCTCAACTCCTTCAGGGCTCATAAAACATGCATTCCTCCACTTCCTTCAAAATACAGTTTGATTTGGTAGGCAATCATACCTATCAACACTTTCCTGTGTACCCCCTTCCCACACACATTCCCAAGCTGGCTGAAAGAGTAATTCCTGTTTTACTCAATAAGCCAGCGATTAAAGCTCTGTGTGCTTTTAACATTTTTGATTCATCCTTCACCAGTGGGAAGTTTTTTCCCACTCTCAGAAGACAATATAAACAGCCAGGATGTGGTATATTCAGGCATGGTCTCTGTGTCAATTCTCTTGTAGTTCAAACAGAATATATAACTTTGTATTGAAGCAAAAAAATGCATAAGTAAATGAGAATGATTGCCCATGAATTAAGGGACTTCCTGGAAAGGGTAGACTGGGACCTGCAAGCTTTCTGTAAACTGAAGCTTCTTCACTGAGCCTATGGATAAAGTCTTGCACTAAGTCATAGCATTACTGTAGCATCTTTTAAGCTGCCTTCAAGGAAGAACATGGACTAATCTTTGAAACCCTATTGTTACACTCAAAACTAAGATGCTGAGAAGTGACATAGATATCTATTACAAATCTTGGGCTACCTTTGTCTCTCCCTTTTTTACCTTGTTCACCTGTGAGGAACTTGAAATTCCTTCTGAGAGTCAGATGTCAAGCTTGCAGTCTGACTACAACAGCTGTCTTATGACTTTCAGGAAAGACTAGTTTCCTAAGTACATCATCTCTTTTTTGTTAGAGTCAATCTCTTTACACTTAAGAGAGAAGTACTTTTTTTTTTTTTTTTGTTTTGTTTTGTTTTCTTTTGTTTTCAAACAAATAGCCCAAAGTATAAATTTACAAGACAACCTGTTAAATGCAGTCTGTTATGCAAAAACTAATCACTTGGGTCTCTCACACCTGCTCCTGTTTGTCTTTCACATAATGCTTTTCATAAACCTGAATGGCAAGGTTCCTTGGGTAGCTTCAAAATCTTTATCTCTGCATTGTTCCACCCAGTATAATTGGTTAGGACCTTGTGAAATCCTTTAGTCCTACTGTTCCGGTATTAAAAAAGGACTTCAGTTGCTTTGCTGTCCTTAATGCAGAGAAGTGACAGCATCTTAGCTGTGATTTTCTCTGATTATATATTCAGATTGAATGTCAACCAGAAAACTCTTGAGAGCTTACAATTTTGCCTCCACTTTACATTTAACAGTCTAGTTATTTATTCCAGTAATATTTTTTTCTGTCTTACAGAGTTAAAAAGCCTAGTTTTGCTGATTTATACCTTTATAAATATAGTCAATAAGTTAATTTCCTTTGGACTTTGTTTTGAATAAAAGTTTCTAAATCTTTGACTGAGAAATATGTAGTAATGTTTTGTATACATAGGGCAATATTTACATGTAACATATATGGGTTTATATTCTAAAAAAAAATAGTGTCCACAAACATGGGACATAAGAGCAAAAGCAGAATTATTTTTATAAAATAACTCATAAGTTTTTCTAGTGAAAGAGGTCATACTTTGTTTCAGGTTTAGCAGAGAAAATAACAGCAAAACATTCCTTTGGAAGTTTTGAATGATACCTGAGATGCTCCAGGAATTTCCTAACAATCCTTACTTACACTACCTTATGCAAGAATTTAGTAATATAAATCTTCGATCAAAAGTATTTGGCAACCAAGAATGGTCACTATCTGTTCCCAAGAGGCAATTAATTGCATTAAATGTTGCTTTTGTACTTATTAAACTATAATAACATGATTATGGCTCTATGACCAGGTGGAGGCCAGTGACGTGTGGTGTCTCCTCAGGGGTCTGTCTTAGGACTGGTACTGTTTAATATCTTTACCAATAACATGGACAATGAGATTGAGTGCACTCTCAGCAAGTTTGCAGATAACAAGTTGTGCAGCCAATACAACAGAAGGAAGAGATGCCATCCAAAGGGACCTGGACAAGCTTGAGAAGTGGGCCCACGTGAACTTAATGAGGTTCAACAAATCCAAGTGCAAGGTTCTGCACCTGGGTCAGGGCAATCACAGACGTGTACAGACTGGGTGGAGAACTCATTGAGAACAGCCCTGCAGACTTGGGGGTTCTGGTGGACAAAAAGCTCAACGCGAGCCAGCAATGTGTACTTGCAGCCTAGAACTGCAAATGGCTGGAGTACCTCTCCTATGAAGAAAGGCTGAGAGAGCTGGGGATGTTCAGCCTGAAAAAGAGAAGGCTCCGGCATCATCTCATTGCAGTTTTTCAGTACCTAAAGGGGGCTTATAAAAATACAGGAACAACTGTTTGCTCAGGCAGATAATGATAGGAAAAGGAGGAATGGTTTTAAACTAAAAGAAGGGAGATTTAGATGAAATGTTAGTAGGAAAATATTTACTCAGAAGGTGGTGAGGCACTGGCGCAGATTGCCCAGAGAAGCTGTGGGTGCCCCATCCCTGAAGGTGTTCAAGGAAAGGTTGGATAAGGCCCTGGGCAACCTGATTTTGTGGGTGGCAACCCTGCCTGTGGCAGGGGGTTTAGAAATAGGTTGTCTTTAAGGTCCCTTCCAACCCAAGCTGTTCTATGATTCTATGATTACACAGCTCACCATGAATACCCTTATAATAAGGTGCAGTTAGCTCAACACTGTGGGAGATTTGATTCCACTGATAGTTCCCTGTCTGTACATGAAGGATAGAGCTTTTTCAGTTGATAGGGGTGGGTTTTTTGTTTGATTGTTTGTTTTGCCTTCAATGAAATGAATGATGTGTTTATGATGTCCTTCTGCTATATCCAAGGTAATGCAAAGATACGGCTACAGATTGATCTCAAACAGGTGCTAGAGTATTATTAAAAGAGGCTGTCTTCTATTCAACACTGCAAATGGAGTAACACAGTGGAATTGTTGGGTCAGTTCCATCTCTTGACTGCCTTGAATTCCCTCCAGACTTGTGGTGAGGGGACTTGGCAATTTACAAGAAGCTAATGATCTTTGAGACAAGGGGAGGGGCCTGCAAAAAAGGAAATGTTAACACCCTTTTAGCTTTTATATTAATGCTCACACATAATTATACTGTCTGGTGTTAGAGGTATATTTCTCATTAACAACATTATATATATTTATGTATATTTTGGCAAGGTAGACAGAATCCTAGAATTTTTCATAATGACAATGTTGCTCTTTTAAAAATGCTAACTTCACCCTACATTCTTGTGATTGCACTTCATTCCAATATTGTTATACTTTTTTTCTTACAAATAACTCTGTTGGAAAGACAAGATTGTTTTGAAACCAACAGTTATTTTCCTTTGAAAATAAATATCTCTTTGAATTTCTGAGTAGGGGACTTGCTTTGGCCGTAATAATGGTTTTCAAGTTATTCCTTCACAGCAGTTAATGTCCAAGCTTTCCCTGTGCTTGCAGTTGATCCACAGGGAGAAATGGAGCTTCTTAAGAGACTACAAAAAAACATGGATCTTCAGACCGCTATTGTAGCCCTGCTATATATGATGAAGCAAATTTTCCCCATAAATCTAGGTATACTTATATGAAACTACCTCCTAACAGAGCTGAGCAGATGCTTAAGTGCCACTATAATGCTTTTACTATGATTTCCTACTTCTGCTTCTTGTGAAGGGCCTAATCAAGCCACCCAATTAATAAGCAAATATGAGAGCACATTTGTGCACAAAGTTCTGATGCCACAGACAGAAATATCATGGCTTTCATTTTGTCTCACTGGTCCCATAAATAAAATATATGCTAGAATATGATTGGCAAAGACAGTTTATCCTGCTTCCTAAAGTAAATCTGAACTCTTAAAAAAAGTAAGCACTTTTATTCCTGAATGTTTTAAATGTCCCTCTTCCTTCTTGCCTCAACATTCTTAATGAATACTTTGGACATTTTCTGACCTAGTGTTAGCTGCTTCATACTTCTCGGTCACTCCCTTGACAGACTGAAAATAAGTCCATATATTCCTCTAGGCAAGAAGTTAAAAATGCTGTAGTGCCCATTCTCAATATAGATAAGTCATTTTGCTCAACTGTTTGTAGGATGTCCCAGCACGTGACAGCAGGAGTTTCACCGTCAAAGGACCACAAGTATTCCAGCAGAAAATCCCAAAATCCATGAGAAGAGAGAAGAAAAGCAATGTGAAAGTTTCTTGCCATGCTGGCACGTTGCTAGATGCAGTAGTAGACAGTGGGAAATGTCCGTGGGATATCCTGTGGGAACAATCCCTGTACTTTCTCATTGCTAACCTCATTTTCCTTCACTGCTGCAGAAGAGGGATGGATCCAAGACTGTGCTCCTTCAATAAGGCCACACCACCCTCTGAGAACAGCATGATTTTCAGTCTTCCATAGCAGATGCTCCTTGGCAGGTGTTAGCTAACATGGTAACAACTAAGGTTGTAACTTTAGGATAGACAGAAGAAGCTACAGTTCTCACATGTTAACAGGTTGTGTCTGTCCTCTCTTCTGAAAGGTAGACATGGATCAATTGAATGATATAGGCAAAAATTATACCATCTATAGCAAGTCACCAACATTGATAAGATAACAGTTCCTGTCTTCTTTCATTCTAGCAAAAACAGCATTATAGAATTAGAAACTGTAAAGAGACTTTTAAATAAAATTCTCCTCTACTTAAGATTTTGAAAAAGGAAATTTATATGAAAAAAAAAAAGCAGGGCTATCCATAATTTCAAACAGAATACTGCAAGTAAAGATGACAAAATATGGTTTTTAGACTTAAATAAACCTCAATTACTATTTTATAATAATAGAGATTAAACTGGTGAAATGAAATTATGATATTTTACAACATTTAATGAAATGTAAACTTTTGGAAAAAAATAAAAAGAAAATATGTTTTTTAAAATAATTCACTTTTTCTTATTTTTTTTCTGATTTTGACCACATATATTATGACATTGTATTTGTATTATAAAATATCATCATAGGAAAAACTTATGCTTAAATTCCCCGAATGCTTTTATTTTTCAAAAGAAAATAAAACATAGACCAAGATGTTACAAAAGAACGTATTTTCAATATTTAGTTTTGAAGGCAGATGGTTTATCTCTACCTATTTTCCTGCTGTACCTTATGAACCTTTTATGATCAGTGCATCTTGTCAGAATGATCATCTGGGCTTCCACATAGGGCCATCAGGAAAATTATTGCTATAAAGCGTTAGCAGGAAAGTGCAAGCTGGATTCATAAGGCTCCTATCATAGCTTTTTACTGTTCTAGAATATTAATACAGTTACTGGGTTTTATTTAGTGAAGAATGACATTCTACTCACAGAATAAATATTAGGTTTTGTATGGTCTGCTTTTTTATAGGATTTGTTAATATCTGATTATGAGATGTTAATAAATAACGAGAGGGAAAAAAATGGTGAAATTTGAAGATTACACAACTAGAATGACTAAATTAGAAGAAATGCAATCATTAACACCCCAGGAGCAGCATAAAAAGGGCTGCATTGCACAGTTTCAGTACTTTGCACTGTTAATCCAAAACAAATATTGCACATTAAACAGCAATAAAAATCATATAACATAAATTTTGGCTAATACAGCTTCTGAAAAGATGATTCTTACATTGTCTGACTTGCTGTGATGACAGCTGCAGTACTGTATCCCACGGATTTACACATACTTTTCTAGAACACTTTGTTTATAGGAAGAAGAGTGGGTGGTGAAATTACCTTTGGTTAGTCATGTTGATTTTCATATGATCTTCAAGATATTTTCTTACTTGCACCTCATTAAGTAGATAGAGAACAAGAAGTCTCATTATATAGTGAAACCTTAGATCAGACCCTGTGGGGATTTTTTTTTTCTTCTCATTTTCAACTCATGCGAATGTGATATGCTCTCCCTGCTAAAGGTACAGCAGTAAAGCTTCCACTGTTGGACTGATGTTACTAACAGAGCATGAGACCATAGATAGAACACATTAAATCAGCACAAGTCTTTCAAATTTAAGCCACTTAATAAATAAGTTGTTTAGAAGCAGCATATATAGGAAAAAAAAAAAAAAAAAAAAAAAAAGTTGTCCTGAACTACACAGACTTTAACCACACTTGTTTCAAATGTGTTCATATCCTCTTACCCAATGTGGTGTCTCTCTCTTTCTCATCCCTTTAGTTCCCCAAAACATTTGAAGTTTGCCTCTGTATTCACTGACTGAATGCAAACTGCAGTGGTCTATAGGGATCTACTCTTCTGTTTCTAAATACAACTCCTTCTGTCTACATGAAATGCATCATAACAGTTTCTATCTGTTTTTACATGAATGTAGATCATGGAAAGAAGTTTATACCTGGCAGACTATTGCTGTATGTCACTCTAATATTACCAGCAATGTTGTCAGCTTCTTCCCTCTCCTTAAAAAAACATACATGAACACCATGTGGTGAATTTGGAGGATAAAGAATATTTTTCCTTCCCTGAAAATCTTCCCTGGTAGGGTAAACATCTAAAAGCTCAAGTCTGACCCATATTTTGCTTTCCAAAATAAGGATTAATTGATGAAATTAGCTGCTGAGTGAGTAGATTAATCATCCTCTTCAATCAATCTCCATTAGCAGAAAATTGTTGTAATTCATATCCAATACTGAACACAATCTGGAACTTTTTCCTGTTTGTCATTCTCATTTTCTGAAGCTTGGCCATAATGGGGTTCTTTGTCCCACAGAGTCCAGTGACAAAGCCACCTTCAGGCTGGCTTCCAGCCATTGAGTCTTGACTGAGATAATGAATATCCACAGCTACCAGAAACTGGAGTTGGCTCCAAATGATACATCAGGTCAGTGAGGAGGTGAGTAAGCAGAGAGGAAGACAAAATACCTAGATTATTATTATTATTATTATTATTATTATTTTCTCTCTTACAGGTATGGAAAACAGGAGCCTCTGTGCTGAAAGCCATGGAGCAGAGCTCAGTGGTGTGATATAGTAAGGATATTTGCTGGCCAACCTAGCATGTGTGCAACTGATATGGAAACCTTAAAGGAGAATGCTAAAATTCTCCTAAATGCATTTTAACAGGAGCTGGTTTTAGCAGAAGAAAGCAAGCCAACTTCCCAGGAAAAGAGGTGAGATGTCTTAAAGAAGAAATTAGGCAGCAGTACATGTGATCCATCATGGCTATTGGAGGAAGAAGGAGTCTTACCCTTGGCCCCTCTTGGGGTGGGGAGGACACATTTCAGTCTAAAGCTGTCTTCATATTTATCTTATTGTTTTTTATTATTATTATTTACTTGCTCAGTCAGAAGAGCTAACATACAGTAGAAGTGAGAATTGGAAAAGACCCATTAGATCATCAAACTGTCTCCCTGTCAAGGCAGGATTGGTCTTAACAATATATCACTTCTTTCTTTTGTTCAGAACTGTCTTGTGCTTCATGTGGCTGACTTATCTTGTATCTTCACTGCATTTGGAAAAAATGGTGTGTATTGGAACTACTTTGCTGCACTTTTCTTCTGTAACTTTGGCATCTAAGACCATTTTCTTTTATAGCAGGGATAAAATAAATCTTCTGTCTCTGACTGGCTATTAGAGGGCTGAATGTTTTTCAAAACAAAAAGTTGAAATAACAGTCCTAATGATAGAGTGATAGAGAATGTAGGAGAAAGGTTATTTTGGTATATAAAGGGTACCATAGAATTATAAATTACGAGGATTAAAATTTATTTTGCCAAAAAAATGGTTTATCCTTGACATCAGATAATCTAAACTAGAGGGATATTATAACTGTCCTTTCAGTTAAATCTAAAGGGCATGTTTCTATCATATTTATGATTATTCTGCCTTCTACCTTTTATGCAATTCCTCTTTCTCACACTTTCTCTGATTTCTGCCTTCTCTTGTCTTCCAGGCTCTATGCCTGCTTTGAATTCATCCTGCTTTGTTGATCAAGTCTTGCAGTTCCATCCTTGCTTCTTCTTCTTTGTCCTGCTCTTAAAGACCTATCAGATAGTTTACCTACAGACAATCAATTCCCAAAATGTCAAAATGTACTTTTCATATCTTCCTCAAGTTCTAATCCCTATATCCAGACAGATTTATGTATTTCCTTTATATTTAATATCATCTTCTGATTTGGGGAGCAGGTAACAGGAAAAAAAAAAAAAAAAAAAGTAGGATCATGCTTTCCACTTTTTAGACTATATAGAGTTTAGGTGCACAGTTCAAATGTATGCAAATTTTAAACTTTTGAAATGTAGAGGGAAGTTACTTGCTGACAGAAGTAGCAGAACTATTATTTTTTTAACATCTGGGCCTAAGCATGTGCAGTCTCAGGACCAATTGAAGATAATATAAAAGAGAACCTTCCTTCTAATAACTGAACTGGTTTCTCTTCTCAAAACTTGTATGTCTCAAAATATATTTCTATTATGCTGAAAGAGCAGGAAACTATTCAGGAAAATGGGGAGCTGTAGGCTATTTGGTATAGATTTGTCTATTTAATTTGAGTGGACCTTGTCAATAATGGGACTTGCCAGATGCTAGGATCTGTAATCTCTTTTCTCTTTATCCAGGTAAGCTATTTATATATCTGTATTTAAGCATTTTTTTTCTCATGCTTTCTTTATGAATGTGCAGCTTTGCTGCTAATATTGCCATTAAACTCTTGACTGTACTCACAGACAACTTACCTCCTAATTCAAAGTGAAATGACTGCTACAGAATTGATTTTTAAGTGGAATAAATTTACCATTCTATGGTTATGTCTAGAAGGAAGAGAACACATAACAGACAATTGAGTCTGGATCCCAGCTCTTCTAAAACATCTCAGTCTCCCATGGTTCAGTCATAGAGCAACTGTTACTTACTTCATTAAAACTTCCTCAAGCTTTAGACTCTTCCTTTTTGTATCTGTAACTTCCCTTGTTGCTGCTGAATTACAGGTGAATTACACATATTGTGTAGTTTTAAAATATTTTGATTCTGACTAGTGCTTAATTTTGGAGGGCCAGCAGTATGTTTGGTTTTGTTGTTGAGAGTAAATCTGGCAGATTTTTCATCTTCTTCACAATGTCAGCAGGAAAATCAAAATTGTTGGAGGACTTAGACCTGAATCCTGATCTTTTCTCTAGGAACATTTTAGGTCATTCTAAGTTAGAGTTTGTATAGAAAAATAAAAGAGTCAGGTACCAGGATCAAAAGAGAACTGTGATTTTGCTAGTAGACTTTAAGCCATAAGAAGCATAAGTATTCAAGTGTTGCTTTGTGAGCAACACTTTTATACTCAACACTATTATACTCAACACTATTATACTATTATATATATACTCAACACTAATATACTCAATATAACACTATTATACTCAATTCTAAACAATAAAGGTGGGGAAGACAGTCAAGGTGTTAGAGAGATATTGTAGAAAAGCTACATTGTGGTTACACGATAGAAGCACTGAACCCTTGTCCTGGATCTCCTCAAATCTCACAACTTTTTGTTAATGAAGTTGTGGTCTTCTCTGTCCATGTTCACTTTTCTGATAAACTCTCACAGCCCCTAGCCACTGTGGTGTAACATGACATTAAAAGGAGAAACCTGTAGGGCTGCTCCCAGGACATGCATTGCTAGGTAAATCTGAACCAGCTCCCACCAGAGTTACTGGCAAACTTTGTTGTTCAATGGAGCTGTACCTAACTGAAAGATGTTTAATTTAAGAAGTAGGATAGGACAAGAGAGAACACCTCTGGTTATTATAATATCTGCACAAACAGGAGAAAGCTTATCTGGTGTTATAAACCAAGAAAATATTGGAAAATAATGAGAATTAATCTTTAAACTGAAGGAAAATGGAAACCATCCTTTTGCAATAGTTGCTTTAATAACAACACTGATAGAGCTTGTGCTTAGATTTTACGACGGCAAGTGTTTTGATTTTTTCTCACTCTAAGCTCTCTTTATGGGCTTGCAGCTGTCTTGGCACCTAGATGCCAAGAGTAGCAGTGGGATGAGCACTGATGCTTTCAGTGCACACCTTATGAGTGGGGAGGTACAGAGAGATAAAAACTCTCCGGTTATATAAGACCATGCATTTATTTGGCATCATTTACAGAAACAGTTTTCAAAATGAAGCTTGCAGAACACTCGCCACTGGTCCTTGAAGAGTTATCCCACAGTGCAAATTTCACTGCCTTTCTCCTCTTTTCTAAAAAGATGTCTAAAATTCCTAGTGCTCCTTCTCAAGGCAAGCAGATTCTATATTCTTACAGGAATATTATAGGTTTCTGAATACACTGGTTAAAAATAAATAACTAAATAAATAAAATTGTCAGACCTTCCACTGGCATCTCCTGAAAGCTAGCAGCTGTCCCTCCTTAACTATCTGGCAAACACCTGATGCACAGCAATAAGAAATTATAATACTTATATTCTTTTTTTAAAACATGACAAGGAGCCAATAAAATATATATATATATAATCATAGTAATGCATGATTATTCCAACCTTGGTTTGTGCACAGTCAGCATGCTGAGATATTCTGAGCCAAGAGGTTTTTTTCCTTGCTTTTAAAGAAAGATTTATTCATAAGAGTAAAGAGGGCAAATTCCCAACATTTCAGCCTTCAGCTGGCTTTTGTCAAGGGTTTCTAATGCACACATATGGTCAGGCTTGGCTAAAGCACAGGAGAAAAAAAGTTACGATGTAAATTCTATGGATTGATATATACTCTTTGTAGTAATGTTAAGATTTGCCAAACTTCTCATGGATGAGGAATGTGAAAGCTTAGGAATATATCTGCATATACTTTTACACACAGAGATAAATAGAGCGGTCTGTGTTTTGCCACCATAACTTTGCCTCTGCATTATCTTACTCTGCTCTTAATTCCATTAAATTCAGCCAGTAACCCTTTCAACTACACAACTGGAGTAAAAGTGATAAAATCTGTATTTCAGTGACCCTATCAAAAAGAAAGTTCACTTCCTTCCCTTCCCCACTCTCTATATAGGATAAGACCCATGATTATCTGATGAGGCATTCCTTCATTTTAAATTTCAGGACAACCAAGAGAGCATTATTGTTAGTTTAACAAGCATTTGGTTTTATTTCCACTTCCTTCCTTGAAGTTTTCTGTATGAATGGATAAGGTAAAAAATACATTTCAGAGCTAGCTTCTGCTTAGCTCTTTTGGGGGTGCACTTAGCTCTTTTGGAGGTGTAACCCTCACCTATGTGAGGGTTAGAGAGAACATGAAATCTCTCCACTCAGATTCTTCTTCAGTGGCTGGTGAGTTCCAGTCTATGTTCTCAGGACAGTTGCATTTACTTTCTATGTTTGAAAATAAATGCATAATGTTACACATTCTGCATGATAAAATCACTGCCTATAGCAGCCACAGACCTGAGAGCTGTGTCTGGGATTTGTAATTTTTCTAGTTAAAGTGTCCAAACCACACCAGGAGACTGCTTTTGTTATCCTTTGGTCTTGACATGGAAAGGCAATGATAAATGCATACAAATAAAAGGTAAGATAGTCAAAAAGCCAAAAAAGAAATCAATGATTTTTCCTGAAGCATTTCTTACATTTTTGCCAGAGAAGCTATAGGTAATAGAAGATAAATAGCTAAAAATCAGGGTTAGCTTATTTCCACAAAAGAATACATAAATAGATGAATAAATAATGGAAATGATAACTTTAATACAACTTCAGTAAAGAACATCTGTTTTTGGATTAAAAGCATGTCACTCCATTCGTCTTAAGAAAAATGTTCATGCTTTGGAAATAAAAGAAATAAAACAGGTAAGGAATTTGACTCTGTTTTCAAGGTGCGGTGGACCTTTGACTACTGTGCATCATCTAGCCAGGTTGTACCACAGTCTGGGTACCCACTGCAAGTACCTTCACTTTAAGCTGAGTTTCCAGAGATAATGGATAGGGTCACAGCAATAGGACAGATATTTCCGACCTATGACTCTTGAGTTGCAGTAGAGTTTGAAAGGTACATTCAGGCCTTTTGCTAGTGCTTTTTCATACAACCATCAAGGCTATATTAGTGTGAAGGTTTCAAAATATAATTGTGGAAGCAAGTGAAAAAGATACTGGAGATGTAAATATTGCTACATCATCATGAGGTCTAGCTGCAGCCTCCATTTGTCCTTGTCCAGCAAGGAAATAGAGGAAACCTGAGACTGACAAAGACATCTGATTTTGTGATACTCTTACCTTCAGCTCACTGAGCTATGCTGTTCCTACATTTTGATATACAGCTCTGAGTGACTGCACTGGTGTTAGAAGATTGAATAAGATAGACACACTCATTTGTCATTGTAGAAAAAACACGTGTTTATTTTTGTTTATGGACTACCTAAAATAATCAAACAGATATGTAAATATATATATACATATATATATTCCATTACCTGCCAGGGAAAAATCCTTTAGGCGATGGCTAATGCCAAATATTTTTCCATGTCTGATATATCAGCACGATTCTGGCATTGCCCATAGGAAAATAGACCACGTGTTTTTGCACATTTAACATACCCTTAGGAAGACACTTTTTTTTTTTTTTTTTTTTTTTTCTTACCAAATTTCATTTAATTTTTTTTTTCCAATTTTTTTTTTTTTTTTTTTTTTTTTTTTTTAATTGATTTTTTTTTTTTCCAACTGTAAAATAGAAAAATTCATTTGTATAAAGCATAATAATTGGAAAGTAGTACATTTTCTATTGGGGAGAAGTGAAGAAGATGTCTAGAAGCTCATACAACTATGGGAAGAGCTGGAGGTTTTGAGAAAGGTAAAAAACAACAACAACAACAACAACAACAAAACAAACAAACAAGAACAGTTCTTTGTAATGAAAATAGCAAACATAAAAGAATATTATATGGCAAGATCATCAGGTAGATCCCATTAAATAAGAAGAATATATTAACATATCTGATCCAGAAAACAAGGAAAAGATCCAAAGACTCTTTGAAGAATAATGCAGAAAAAAATGGTGCCAAACTTAAATCTAACCAAGAGCAGAAAGCCAAGTGTTCTACAGTGCCTGAAAAGCCACAAAGATATTAAGAGCATATAGTAGACAAAATGGTATTTAAAAAAAAAAAACACATAACTACATTTAGCCTCCTACATGGATATTAATACATCACTCTCTGTGCTGTTCTACATGATAGTAAAATGATATTGTAAAATATGTAGATTCATCTACCATGGCTTCTAGTAATGGTGAATTTCTATATGTTCATTCAGTTACAGGGTAGACTCTGGATGTGATCTAGGTGCAATAAGCTCCTGTCACTATGCAAGGTCTGTGTTGGTTGAAACTACCATCACTTACTGTTGCCAATATCTACAGAAAATGGGCTGCAGCTACAGATGTATGGACTGCAAATTGAGCAAGAAATCAAGAGTTTTGGGCCTACAGACATACTTTCAAGCTTTTTTGATAAAAATACAGTGGAGCAAGTCCAGTGCTAGATTTTATAGACAAAATCAAATAAACCTGTCTTGCCTCAGATGAAACGAAAATTCAAAGTGTTGGAGTTAGAGCTCAAGATGAAATCCCACAGAACGTAAAAAATGCTGTAAGCACTGCCAAGTTGAGGAAATATATTTTCATTTCCTATTATCCATTATGGATAACTCTTCATTTTATTTTCCATTACCTGTTTTCATGAGGTTGCTGTAAAGTCCTGTTATATATGTAAGGAATGCAACTATTATAATATTCCCCTTGTTCAACAAAAGGGACTGTGTTAAATAGGAAAAAACTGCCAGGTTGGCCCAGTAATTTTTAGTTTATTGTGTTACTAACATTAAAGAAAGCACACAGAATACACAAACACACACACACAAATACTAATGTCAAAGAATATGACTGGGTCCCCAAGCACTGTGTGATTTCATGAGGAAGCTGTCTCCCTCTCTCCTAGTCTGTAAATGGCTGGGATGCCATATTGACTACCTGTAGATATATCACATCACTTTGTCACTCTGGGGACACATACTGTCTTGGGATAGAAGACACTTTATCCAGAATAAATAAATAAATAAAATAAAATAAAATAAAATAAAATAAAAAATAAAATAAAAATCCAGTAGTTTACATGAGTTTACAATGACCACTGCACAATAACATAAAAGCACTCCAAGCCATAGTGCAACTACATGTGGACTGTCTGCCTCCTGACAAATGTGATGCTATTCCTCCTGTTGAAGTAAAAGTTTAGAGCACCTTATCCTGTATCTGAAGTATGAGTTATGCAACTGATTTCAAGTTCCCACACTTGAGAAAACACACCCCAGCTACAACCAGCCTCCATATCAGGTGAGAGTCACATACACATCAGTTCCTCCTGGTTTCTGTAGGCATAAAATCAGTGTGTGAAAATGATGAAAATTATGATTAACTGATGGAAATTATGGGAGACCCACACTGAGGACCAGTAGAAATCTTCATCTGTTAGTTCTGTTTCAGCCTCAGATGCAAATAAAAGGGCAACAGAGAGAAAAGAAAAGGAATATAGTGGATTGATTTGCCTTAACATTGTCTTTCCAAAAACTGCAGACCAATTCATAGTTTAAGACAAAGATGGGGGAGAAGCAAGAGAGGAGGAGTGAAGAGGAAATCAAATCAAGTCTATCCAAAGCTAATCAATTAAGCAAAACCAAATTATTTTTGTTGCAGTTCAAATAGTACTGTGCTCAGATAAGGAAGAGATGAGCAACAATGAATATTGTTGGCCATCTACTTACATTTGATGTAATCTTATTAAAATTGTTTCCAGAGAGTGTCAACAGCTTGGGCCGTATTTATTCATCCCAAATTTCAATGAATGTCTACATCACAAACAGGTGTAACGAAAAGTACACTATATCATTAAAAAAGAAAAGAGCGTATTAGAGAAAATTCATCGTGGCCTTCTGAAAGAATCTGCTCTTCCTTCTACTCTTTCCCATTTGCTATGACATCATATCTTCCCAACTGAATCTCTAAACTTCTCTTCAGACCTTTCTTGTATCCAGGGGGGAAATTTTAAGAAAGTTTCCCCTGCACTTGAACTAGCACATCTCTGGACATTAACCCTTAACAATTTGTAAAATAACTTTATGTCATGTTGAACTATAAGAAAAATTACTTTTGTTGTGTTCAAATTTTCCTGTATGTGAAGAATGAACCAAAGAAAACCAAGAATTTTAGCTTGGTTTCCAAGGCAAGAATAGCTTTTGTGATGACAACTCTTAATATTTTTAAATTGCCTTATCTCCCTCCCTTTTTTCTCCTTTTTTCTCATGACATAGCTTTCTTCTTTCTTTTAAATACATATTTCTGGCTTTTAGTCTTCAAATGTAGTTCTTACAGCTTTGGTACCATCTCAGGAGGAAGAAATGCTCAGGTACTGAAGAATTTCTTTTTCTGCCTGCAGTTCATTCCATGGAAGAGAACTTGGCCAAGTCAATTATAGGACCTCTCTGATTTTCAGTAGATATCCTCACACAGCCTCTCACACGCTACCCGCCCAGGTGTAATAGCAGAGAATCTGAAGTATAAAAGTGAGAAAATTTGTGTGTTGAGATACAAACTGTTTGCTAGGTAAAGCAAAATCTCTGTGTGCAAATAAAGCAAAATCAGGATTTCATTCACTACTTTCCTTTGGCAGGCAGATGTTCAACCACTTGCAGGAAAGCAGGGTTCATTAGGGATAATAATTTATTGGGAAGACAAATGCCATCATTCTGAACATTTTCCTAAACCTTCCTTCCCCCAGATTTACTGCTGAGTATGCTATCATATGGTGTGGTCAGCCATCAGTCTGGGTCAAATGCCCTGGTTCTGTCCTCTCCCAGCTCCTTGTGCACCCCCAGCCTCCTTGCTGCCAGAGCATCATGAGAAGCAGAAGTCTTTGGGTCTGTGTAAGCACTGCTCTGCAACAACTAAAACATTAATGTGTTATAAAGCATTATTTTCAACAATATTATTAGCACCATACCAGCAACTAGGCAGAAAATTAACTCTATCCCAGCCAAAACCTGGACATTGTACAGGTTAGAATGAGTCCAGAGAAGGGCCACAAAGATGATCAAGGGGCTGAAAAACATCTTCTATAAAGGCAGGCTGAGGGAGTTGGGGTTGTTTAGCCTGGAGAAGAGTAGGCCCCACAGAGACCTTATAGCCTTCCAGTACCTAAAGGGGGCCTACAGGAAAGCTAGGGAGTGACTCTTTGTCAAGGAGTGTAGTGATAGAACAAAGAGTAATGGCTTTAAACTAAAAGAGAGGAGATTTAGTTAAGATGTTATAAAGAAATTATTTGCTGTGAGGGTGGTGAGGCACTGGCACAGGTTGCCCAGAGAAGCTGTGGATGCCTCATCCCTAGAAGTGTTCAAGGCCAGGCTGGATAGGACTTTGAGCAACCTGGTCTAGTGGGAGGTGTCCCTGTCAAGGGCAGAGGGGGGTAAATTAGATGATCTTTAAGGTCTCTTCCAAACCAAGCCATTCTGTGATTCTAACATTCTATGATTGTCTTTGGACTGAGTCAGCTTTGTCAGACTTTTGTCAGCTTACCCAGAGGCACAGAAGAAAACATCCCATGACCACTAATTCTACTGAAGAGTTCAGGCTCTCAGTAGTTGTTATATGTCATGATTCTGGTGACTTAAGTATTAAGTGACTCCAAGTATTTAATGAAGCTCACATATAAAGCATACACATTTATATAAATATATTCAAACTGAATTCAGTTTATATATGTCTTTTACTAGCTCCCTGAAAAGTTATCTTCTCCACAGAGCAAATGAATAAAAGAAACAGCAAAAGATTCCTCAAAAGAACATCAATTGTAAGTACTGATCATTTTACTTATTTATTTAAATGCATAGATGTTACAAAATATATCAAAATGATGTACATTTCTTTATAGTTTCAAAGTATTAAAGGCTGAAACAGGGATACAAATTTATATCTCATGTATAGCATGTATATAGCATTATATGACAATATGAAAAAAAAACTATATTGTTCACTGCAAGATGTGTTACACAAGTTTTCTTCTCTGAAAAAAAAAAAAAAAAAAAAAAAAGATAAAATGCCACACACACAATTATTAGAAAAAAATAACATCTAAATGAGAAATGTTGAAAATATATAATGAGAGGGGGAGAAAGGACATTTCACTGTATAAATATTTTGTGGGGGGGGAGTGGGGGGGAGCTTGGGTTCACATAAAAAGCTTAAAAATATCATTTTCCAATCCCCAACACATTCAGTTCTCTGAAAAATCTTCCTTCCTTATTGCAAAGCATATAGAAGTAGGAAAGCAAGTGTAAATGGTTTGCTTTTTAAATAATCCCTGTCTTTAAGCACCGTTTAATTATTTAGGAGCACCCTACATGAAAAAAGATGTTTAACTCCTCAAAGCTACTAGCTTCCAATATTACCACTCACTCTTAAAGAATGGGTTTGCTAGCTTAAATAACATATCTAAGATGATTCCTCACTTAAATGATGATGTATTGAAGCTCTAATGAGTTTGTAACATGATAAACAGCTGAGTGATTTGAAAAAGGATTGCTGTAGTGAGTTAACATATAAGCTGAGGGACATTCCCTCTATTCTCCTGCCATCCAAAACAACCTAAGCATAATTTATGGGGATTGTCAGTATGAGGGATATTAAAAGAATTTACAATCTGATTGCCAAATGATAAGATGCCAAAAGCTGAAGGAGTAATAAAATCTGTTTCACTCTTAATGTTCTCTTTTGGCAGAAGACAAGAAAATGATACTGAATTGAAACCATTTCAGTCTGGTTTTCTCACACTTCACACCTGGGGGAGCTCAGCAGAGTGGGGCAACTATATAAAGTTTATGACTGTTCCATTAACTTACATAAATTTTAGAATGCATTTCCTTATAATAAAAGCTTATTCTCTAACAGAAAATAAATATATCCTGAGACAAACTCAGCAACTGAAGGTCAAGCAGGAAGAAAATCTTGAAATTATCATTAGTAATGGTATTTATTTTTTTCTAAGTTGAATTAACCAGATATGTTATTCCTATCTTTTCTTGCTTTTTCAATTTATTTTCTATTGAAAGAAAGCAGTTTGAGAAGGTTATGGTTATTTCAGTTTGCTATTGACAGTAATTTCATGCTCCCCTTATGAACCCAAATGTGAAGGATTGTGCTCTTTGAGACCATTAGACCATGTGATCTAACAGCAAGAGCGTAAGAATTCTCTATTTTAAAAAGCACCATAAAAATGCTGTGTGCTCAAATTCTGTGAGATCATTTTATTCCAGAAGGAAAAAAATAATCTTGAAGACTTAGCAATAATGGGCAAATTGCAAGTGTAATTTGGACCTTTAAAATCCATATGTTATTAGACATCATTAGAATTTAGTATCTAATTAAGGAGACTTCCACCCCCTACTTTTTGAGACTTATACCTGAAGTAATGTAGTCAAAAATTCATCTGACATCTGAATAGCTGTCTTACCTCTTACTTATAGAACTTTGTATAGTAGGTAAGCAACAGCCAATGCAATTTTGATTTAGTTCTGTATTTACAAATGACATAAAACTAAGAAATGGAGGATTTTTGTGATGGACCACTTTTCTCAAAGATAATGGACAGACTAAGTCACGTGTCTTTGAAATCAACTTTAAAGGAAATTAACAAAATTTGTATCTATTTCTTAAAAAAAAAAAAAAAAAAAAAAAAAAAACTTTTGGATTTTGGAAGCCAAATCTAAATATATATTAGCATTCTTAACCACAAGAGGGCATTAATGCTTGCAACCAGATCCTCACAAGTAATCTATAAACATATATATCTATCTACCTATCCATCAATTTATCTATAAGATATGGATATAGATCTATTTCTTTCTATTAGATCCTATCTATGTTATAGAGCACGTTTGCTCTGGAAAGTTTCCTTGTTCAGATTACTGTGGTATTTCCCAGTGTTGGTAGGGAACTTCAAGACGCATTTTGCTGTCTTCAAATCTCTAGTGGATTCCAATTTTCTCAGCCCTATAAAAGTTATATCAAGTCTCTCATGGTCTTCACTGAGGCCTGGTCCAGCTCATCTCAAATTCAGAGTGGAACAAACTGATCTCAGAGAAGAGGAACACACAGCTTCTGAAGACTAAGTGTGCAAGTTCAAGCTTGCTTTTCTGAAGTTATTTATTACCCCAGAGAGAGGATTTGGGATCACTAAGATCTGCTGAGCACCAATTTGAGATCATAGCTCTCAGAGGCCTTACTCTCCACATATTATTTTCCACAGGCTTCACTGTTGTGATGAGGGGAGGATCCTGTTTGTTTGGTTTTGAACAGGAATACATTTTCTTCTCTGCTGCATATAAAACTCTCATTAGAGCCTGAATAAACCATTAAAAGGTACTTTAAAAGCATTACATGCTTAGCTAGATAAGACCTCAAAAACCCTGGAGTATATATGGTAATATTGGAAGTAAATCTCCTCTTCCACAAAAATAGTGTATAACTTCAGCACCAGAACATAGGTTAGCACCAAAAGGTATCAATTGCTACCCATTATCTCAAATGTTTAAATGAAGCAAAAAAGAGAAAAAAATCACAAGCAGATATTATCATATAAACAGTTGCACTCAATAGTTCATGATAACTACTTCATTATTACTCTTATACCTCTCACAGTATTTTGACCACAAATATTTTTAGCCTTATTCTAGTCTGTGTATACTTTCATAACTTTATATTAGAATGGAACAAAAGTCTGAGCTAATTTATTTGACAGGCAGGATTTCTTTAAAGGCACACTACTGTGCTCAGAAAGAATTACTACAAATATTTAAGACTATGATAATAGCAACCGGGGGTAGTTTGCTTCAGCATAACCTTGAACTCATCAAGAACTTTCATCAACATCAGCAGAAGACATACTGCTGAAGACGTCTGAAGTTTTCAGCACATTTCAGTACTTCTGTTCAAGCAGCACTTTGCACCAGGCAAACAATCGGGCAGCCCTGACACTGGCAAGCAAAGTAGGTATTTGCTGTCGTTGTCATTATCCAACCCAAAAGAAAAATAAGATCAAAAGTGGGAGATTCAGATAGGCAATGTAGAAAGGCCTTCAGTAAACTACTAATTAAATGCAGTGGAAAGAAACATCTTGTGTGGCAATTAAATATCTGATTTGCTGTAATTGTCTCCATTCAATTAAAAATATTAATCTAATGCTTGAGTGTTTGCGGCTGGTTTTATCAGGAGCTGTTCATAAGAAATAGCTTATACCCAGATCATTTTTTGCTGCTCTTAGTTACAGTGTGATTACAATAGTTAATGCCTAGCACCATTACAGGATATTGTGAAAAACCTGCGTACCTACTTGTTAAAAATTAAGTTTTCTATATCCACAGAAAACAAAATAATCCACAAAATCAAGGTATTTGTAGCAAGTTAAAAAATAACAGATACAATAACATATATACCCGTTATAATAATTTCAGCTGAATTACAGAATTATAAATTAATTTACATTGTCTAGTCCTGTTTGGAAAGTGTACCGTACAACATACAAGTTGTAAGTTCCAAAGTGCATAGTAATTTTTCAATAGACCTACTGCTAGGTTCCATGGCTTAACCTGAATTTATGCTTATGCTCTGCTTCCTATCTTGTATTTATATACATATATATATATAATAAATACAAGAAAATATCAAGGTGCACTGTTTTAACTGTACTGTCTTTACCTTTGGGGAAGAATTCTTATGTGGAATAAAAATGTATCTGTCCCATGCATCTTTGTCAAAAGCTGTGCTAGCTGAGGACTAGGAACACATACAGTAGTTTTGTCTCACTGACTTCTTTCAATGTGTCCATAAATGACACAAAGAGATTGTGTTTCACTTTCAAAACAGTACTGGATTTTACTCAGCCAAAGTGTTTCACTGAGCATCAATCCAGGTCCGCTTGATACCACAAAGAAAATCATACAAATTATAATTTTTAGGATAAAAGTAGAATATTACAAGTGTTGTCCCTTTAAAACATGGACACATATTAAGACAATATACTTCTCTAGTTATGGTCCTGTCAAATACAGGAGTGTCATTAATCAGAAGTCTGAAGAGCCACAAATCAGTTGCTGACATTTTCTGAGGGATCATATTATGGACAGATGGAGAGGGTCTGTTTATTTATTTATTTATTTATTTGTGTGTGTGTGTTTTTTTGTTTATTTGGTTGGTTGGTTGGTTGGCTGGTTTGGTTTCTTGTTTTTTGTTTGTTTGTTTGTTTAGCACCAATATGATATTTCATATTCTGGTAACAGGCTCTCAAACACCCTCAAAAGGTCCGAATTAGTGACTTAAAAACACACAGCACCAGTGGAATTATCCTCTGTTGTTCTGCTTGTTCTACTCAATATTACTTTTCAAAGTTTGTAAATTTCAGAGGTCTAAATGTAGCAGCGCAAGCACAGTAAACACATATACTTAAGGTGGAGTACATTCCACCCTGCAATATAAAGCCAAGACTCTAGGCTCTTTCAATGGCATACTAGTTGTGGTAGACATTGGATTTCCTCCTTTTTATAATCTCTTTGTCAAGAAAACGACCTGTATAGTAGTCTAGCTTGAAATGTATGCCCTCTTTATGGGTGTACACTATAGATTATAGTAAGCACCATAAGAAGTTCTATTTTTATAGAAAGGGTGTGAATAATTTGTTTTTTAATAATTCATACAGATATTTTCAGGAAATAGGAAAACATATTTTAAAGGGCACTGCCAATTGCTTTAGAAATTTAAAATATTTATCACAAATCTGTATGAATTTTTAAAGTCACCTAATTAATTTTTAATATTTTATTTGGAAATCCTATTGTCTACATTTAGGCTCATCTTAAAGTTTTACCTGGATGAGTTTCAGTTGGGAATAGCACATATACTGGTAAGATAAAAGTGTAAAAGGCTTAGTTTGGATGTCATATATTGATATAGACTGCTTTGTAGAAATATATTTCTTTGCCTTCCTGTACAGTAAAAACTATACTGCAGCAAAGCACATTTATACCATTGTGACTGTAATGTTCAAAAACACAGGAATATAAAGTTTGGCTGTATTGACTATACCAGTATATATATAGTGATGTAGCTTTCTATCTAGATAAGATTAGGCATGTAAGTTAACAGCTACTGCATCTTGGCCAGTGTGGTTTCTGATTCTACTTTTCCTATCTGCACACAGGCATCATTGATGATAGCAGCAGCCGCGTGCTGTACTCTTTAAACACTATAAATGGATTAATGTTGTGCATGAGGTAGGTAATATCCTGCAGTTTCTCTTGCACATATGTTTTCCTCTGCTCAGAGTCCCATTGACACTGCAGATGAAAGCACAGGTGTAAATGGGAAGAAGCATTGGTAGCATGGGGACAAATTTTTTCTTTGCATGTCTCACTCCATTTTTAAAGCACAGTATTAAACAACGACCCTTCTCTTTCTAGACCTGTTCTTTTTTAAAAGGACATTATATTTTAGGTATAAGTTGACAGTACCTTTCAATGTGCTTTTAACAGAACCTATCTTCAGGAAGCTACACTTGCTAAGGTGAAAATTAGTTGACTCACCTTTACAAAATGCTAATCTAAAAGGGTTAACATGAGTCTTAAATCCCAAAGGGTTTAAAAACAAATTATAGTGTACTTTGAAAGCTAATTATACAAAAGCATACAAAAAGAAAACATCAGAGTATTATTACAGGATCTCTCTATATAATATGTGCAAAATTCAATATACAAGCTTCTTGTTACTCATCCATGTGTTTTTTTGTTTTGTTTTGTTTTTAAATAATGTAAACATTAACTTATTTAAACCAATATAAGTAGTTTGATGTTACTCCTGGGAAACACAGGTTGTTGGTGCAAGAGCCTCCATAGCTTGGAGGGCAAGCAGAACACGGCACTCCTACTTTATATGGTGCTTCTCCAATCCAATTCCCCCTGAAAATAAGAAAGGAAACAAAATCCTTAGCAATTTGAGAGAGGAATAAAAAATATTCATTAACAGCACATATTTTGAGTGATTAAAGTGATTGCTTTTGCATGATATTCTACATATGCTCCATTACTGAAAACATACATTAATATATTTCTGTAGGTTACTGACAAAAAATAATCTACTGATCCCAAAAAAACAGTAGAAGAATGACCATGTCATCCTAGGACAGTGGTTCATTCCATATCCTTTATATGTCTGCAGTGAAGTCTCACTACAGACAAGTGATTTTTGACTCCCCAAACCTAAACATTCAACCAGAGGACTACATTTAAGAGAAATTAGCAAAATAAGCATTGGTGCAAGGTTTTCCTGGAGCACTTTTTGTCTGGAACTTATCATAAAAGCTTATTTTTGCAAGGTGGATAGATGAACTGACAGAATCTTATTATCAGGTTTCATTGTCTTGGGTCCACATTGTAAAGCTCTGAGGCTGAATTCACAGTTCAAAAAAAAAAGGAGGGGGGGGGGGGAGATGAAAAATATTAATACAGTACTGTATTAAAAAGAACTATATTGGGGCACTTGTAAGGGCCTCAGGTATTAACTGGAGGTGGAGGGCTCCGGCCTGGTGAACCTCTACATCCTGTGACAGAGCCTTGCGGAAAAAGAATAAATGTCTGGAGAGCGGTCCAGACTTAGAGGTAACTGGAAGATCTAGGACTGCCTGAAAAATATTTCCAGACTTTTAAATCTCCAGACTTTTAAAGTGAGGTAGGCAAAAACTTAAAATTAGATTTTCATTTAAACATTATGTCTCACTCATGAGAGATCTTTCCTCTAGTTTGCATGTGACATGATATACCAGTGAGTAACAAAATTATTTATGAAACATTTTCTAATCCCCCCACCTCCCAGCCAATAACACTGGATCAAAAGCCCTGGTTTGGACTGTGCCTTGGAAGAAAGCAGGAATCTTTCAAATAATTTGCTAATTTCTACTTCTCTTCCAAATGTGTACAGCAGACCGAGTGCTCAGAAATATACTTAGTTTGATAACAGATACAGAAATCCAGAAAGAGTTTGCTGAAAGCTGATTCACTTCACTTTCTATGCAACACATGGCTGACTTTAGTGAGTCCATTCAAGTTAACCAGGTGCAGGGTCTTTGTAAATTTTATAATTATCCTCCTTAACCTTTTTTTTTTTTTCTCCTGATTTCCAAAGCATATGTATCTTTTTCAGAATTACAACATGGTATTAGTGAAAATCATTGGAATTTTAAACCCCAAATCGTTGCCAAATTCCAATCTTAATAACTCAAGTAGGTAATAACTACACATCTCCTTCTCCTTTAGAGAAGCTTCTGAAGTGTTGGTTACTCAGACAGACACAGTCTGTACTGACTGAGAAAGAGACTTCTGAATGTATGCTCCAGGACTCTAAACCCAGTGTCCTTAACCCAATTTTAATTAACTCTTAGGAATATAACCTTAAACCAGGGAAGTCCACTTTCTTGTGACTGTGCAAGAAATCTTAATTCTACAACCTAAGAAACAAATAAATACTGAAAAATCTCCTCCAGAGAAGTTTGTAACTCCAGGTTTTGGTTTGCCTTTTGGGAAATATGGATTTTTAGGCTGCAAAACTATAAAATGTCTTTAATTGCTACCTGATAGATAAACAGTGTGCCAGTGTGCCAGTTTTCAGTAATGTCTAATGCTTGAAACCATTATTTTGCTGTTTCTTAACAGAATGAGAGATTTATCCTAGGAAGTTTTTATTTTTGTTTTTCCAAACTGCGTGATACAAAAAATACTATCTGGGTTTCTCTTATAAACTTTGATTCAGTTTTTGTTGCCTCATAACCCTCATATTCATCTCTTACCATCCCTTTTTAGTATATATTAAAGAGAAAAGAACAAAGAGATATTGATTTCCAAAGGAAAAGGGCCATTTTTTCAAGTCAGTTTTCTTACTAAATCCTATCTTCTTTTAATTTGCAAATTCTTTAAAACATCTTTTACTCATGTATCAGCTAGAATAACGACATATTCATGCATATTCTTTACCACAAATGGACCTGTGTCTGGACCAAAATTTTATGGAAAACATAATTAATTATACTTAGCCTTCTATACAGAACTATGTCTCTGCCTATTAGACGGTCAGAGAGACCATTCATTTATACTGTCCATGTTGCTTTTGAAGCAAACCAAACCAAACCTTAAATTGAAGCTCCCTCTTTAGTGATTCATTTTGCACCCAGACATGCACTTATGTCTAGTGAACACTGGGAAAAAAATAATTTCTTTATTTCAACCTAACACAGACCTCTCATCAGCTATCTCATATTAGGGGTCATCCATGGGTGACTGTGACAGATACTTGGTGGACCCAAATTTGGAAGGCAAGATGAGATTTGTAGACACTGAGCCTTATAGAAAATCTGTGCTAGGGCTGCCCTTATGCAGCATGGCTATAAGCAAAGGTGTCCTGTGGGCAAAAACGTGTGTTCACAGTGAATCAACAGCTTGATAAGCAGTCCTGTAGCTTACCTGAGGAAGTCTATCTCATATAGCAGTATGCAACAGAGTGAAGAAATGAGGAATTAAAAGTAAAGCTAAGTAAACACATAAAAAGAGGACAAGGAGAATAGTGACAATAAATAATAATCATAGAAAATAACTGTGTGGTTTTTTCTTTTGTTCCATGCACATAAAATTATTTTTTTTTCTCTTTGTATACCAAAGTCATGCATTTGCAACATGTTCAAATGTGATGTTAGTATGAATGAGCAGCCTGCAGAAAAAAGCATAAATAGAGGTCAGGCTGCAGAAAAAGGAGTAAGAAGTCCTATGAGAGGACCCAAACATGCATGCAGTATAAAAATAAACAATATTAAAAGAAAGTAACTCACTTTGGGGCATAGTTGCATACCAGGTAAACAGCTCGTCGCCAAACAGATCCCCAGACGTTCATATTGTGGCATGTGTGGATTGCACAGCCTATACGGTTGGAAGTGGCCCAAACCATCTGAATAAATATTCATTATTGGTGAAGTCCAAATTGAAAAGAAATATATATGTATTTATATATACATTTATATGACAGAAAGCTATAAATACATCACAGAAAAGTCCATCTTTGGACAGTACATTTTGAATAGAAGAATGTAATTTATATAACCTGTGTGTAATGGGTGCACATGGGTCCATAGCATCGCATGGGACACCTGGGATTGCAGTCCTGAGGATAAGGGAAAGCATAATCCTTCACCTCATCGTACCATGGCTTTACCAGCTGGAGAATAGATCGATACCTATGTTTATTTAAAAGGCAGAAAGAAGAATATGTCATTTCAGATTAAGGTACTTTGGAACTTTCTGCTGCTAATCCCCATGATGCAAGTCACCTAAAAGCACATTTCTCAAAACATCCTTAGGGGGCATAGTATTAAGCCAATACCCAAGTCAGGTAAAAAATCTCTGTAAATTATAGATGGATATCAATTATTGCTATAATACTGGATGACTCTTCACAGAATCACAGAATTTCTAGGTTGGAAGAGACCTCAAGATCATCGAGTCCAACCTCTAACCTAACACTAACAGTCCCCACTAAACCATATCCCTAAGCTCTACATCTAAACGTCTTTTGAAGACTTCCAGGGATGGTGACTCCACCACCTCCCTGGGCAGCCTGTTCCAATGCCTCACAACCCTTTCAGTAAAGAAGCTCTTCCTAACATCTAACCTAAAACTCCCCTGGTGCAACTTTAGCCCATTCCCCCTCGTCCTGTCACCAGGCACGTGGGAGAACAGGCCAACCCCCACCTCTCTACAGCCTCCTTTAAGGTATCTGTAGAGAGCGATAAGGTCGCCCCTGAGCCTCCTCTTCTCCAGGCTGAATAAGCCCAGCTCCTTCAGCCGCTCCTCGTAGGACTTGTTCTCCAGGCCCCTCACCAGCTTCGTCGCCCTTCTTTGGACCCGCTCAAGCACCTCGATGTCCTTCTTGTAGCGAGGGGCCCAAAACTGAACACAGTACTCAAGGTGCGGCCTCACCAGAGCCGAGTACAGGGGGACGATCACCTCCCTAGCCCTGCTGGTCACACTATTTCTGATACAAGCCAGGATGCCGTTGGCCTTCTTGGCCACCTGAGCACACTGCTGGCTCATATTCAGCCAACTGTCCACTATCACTCCCAGGTCCTTCTCCGCCTGGCAGCTCTCCAACCACTCATCTCCCAGCCTGTAGCTCTGCTTGGGGTTATTACGCCCCAGGTGCAGGACCCGGCACTTGGCCTTGTTAAACTTCATGCATCTCTTCATGCAAACTCTTGTATCAGTTTAAGATCTGAAACGCAAAGGCTGTACAAAGAGTAACAAAATAACTCTTTTGTAGGATTTGCTTACCTTCCAGTTCTCACAGACAGATTCTGGCCCAAGAATCTCAGTAAGTAGGAAGGTCCATGGTCCCAAATGCAAGTAGCAGCCCAAGCCTCTGCAGATTTGGCCAGAGTTTCATCCCAGACCTGACAAAATAAAGTACCATTAGGCAGTAGTACAGAAAAAAGATAAAAGAAAAAAGAAAAAAGAAAAAAAAAGCAATCATGCTGAAAGAATATAAGAAACACATATCTTAAGTCAAAAACATACTTAAGAAAAAACAGATTTATAACCTAGGCAAAGACCTCCTGAATCCAGAAAATCATGGGTCAGCACAGTAACAGCAATAACATTTGCCTAAAGCTGGGCAGAATCCCTGCCTATATCATCAGAGAAAGGGACCTGGAGTTGCTTTGTCACTGTCCATAACCCAAAGAATGCTCCAGTGTCCAGAAAACTGTACAGATATTTGTTCTGATCTCTATCTCTGCTGTTAAGCCAAATATCTGAATGCAGCCAGCATAAAAATAACCCTTTATAATATCTGTGGTTTAAAAGTGGTCCCAAAGAGAGGGCTGAAAGAGGAGGCAACAGTAGATACCAGAATAAAAGTGTGCATGGGAAGTATGCCTGAGAGGCCAGGGCCACAGACGATGCTTGGAGCCTGCCCAGGCCCAAGGGAATGGAGAAGCATATGAACCCAGCATGTGGGTCCAAACACAGCTGCCTGGTGTGCATCCATAATGGGCAGCTCAGCCAGTACTGTGACACCCCATAAACACCCTCCTTTGCTGAGATTAATCATGCCTCTGGCATGAGTGTTCTCTGCCAGGAGGCTGAACATGAGGTTTGTGTGCTTGCTCCCAAGTGACCTGGCTGCTGTCCCAAAATAATTTGAATGTGTACTGTATTTGCACAAAGAGCACCGAGCTCCTGATTTTCACCCAGCATGTTTTTGCATACTAAATTGCCTTGCAAAGTAGTATGTTAGCTGTTTAAAAGATCTATGAAGACTGGATTAGGTTTTCACCATTAATGCCCTCTAAAAACTGTGCATTCTTCCCCCTTGAACAGTGAGAACACTGGTAATCCACTTTCTTTCTCTAGCTTCATTTTCTGGTTCTCAGAAATCATTTGCAGCATTAGACTGGGAAAGTTATAGGGAGTTGTTTCAAAGTCAGTTAAAAATCATGGGTTTGGCAGGTAAGCATTACTGTGATATATATATACATACACAGTTCACTCTTCTTGCCATTATCTACTCAATTTCAACCATTCTCTGGACATATGACATTTTTGGCCAACATGAGAGAGAAAGAGAAAACGTAATAAGGAATAAAGGAGGGGGAAGAGAGAGAGGAGGGAGGGAGTATTGACAGCAGCATCTTTTAATTACCTCCACTCCTTCATTAACAGGCTGGTGAATTTCCCTTGTATGGAGTCCCTTCTACTAGGCAAATCATTTGGATTTCATGGGAGAGGACAAAGCACTTCACCAAAACCTTTTTTTTTTTTTTTTTTTTTTTTTTTCTCCTCTTGCTCTCTCTCTCTCAGAGAAACGTGATCTTGGTACATCTAGGACTACCTCTAGACCCTCTGCACAAGTAAAGGCCTATAATATATGTTGAGGCAGAAAAAAAATGGTTATGAACAGATAAAAATTATAATGATCTAAAATCTAAACTTTCTAAACTTTCTAAACTGCAAGAGACTGCATTGCTAGTTCTCCCCTTTCAAAAGAAGTCTGATCCTGAGTCAACACTTGTATTAATTTTTATAGGACATGTGGTAAATGGATTTAAGGCTTTTTGAACATGTGAGGCTTAACTGTTGTACACAAAGAAATAGGATATATGGAAATAGAAAAATATCCTAAAAAGAGAACCTGAAGTAACTTGAAAGACAAAGGGGCAGTTTCAGTGTGAGGAGAAATTAAAAAGCCAATGAATTTAAAAAAAAAAAAAAGTTTAAAAAAGATCTGATAAATAAAATTTTAAACTGTGTAATTATGGCTAATACAGTCTTTCTATTAAATATGGCAGAGAAAGCTGCCTGATATGGACAGAAAATTGCAAAAGAGAAAGGGAAAAAGGAAAAAGATTTGCATGCACAGTGGGTCAAGATCTGAGGGTGTGACTCATCCTAATACTAATCATGCAGGTTCACAGTGCCAAACTTTGCTCATTCTCTCCCCAGGGATAGCAAACCTTTGTTGCTATAGCAAACCTTTGTTTGCTAGGTCATTAATGGTTGGGGAAGCAATTACCTTCCTGCCACGCAATATAAAGATCCCTCCTGAACTCTCCAGACCATTGATTTGGTCAGTCTTGGAAATCCTCTCCACCCTCAGCTGGGTCTAACTAAGCTGTGATAGAGTTAAAGTGTCTCATCACACTTCCACTGGCAACTTGAAGTCAACATCCTTTGGCCAATTTATTTTTCTTTCCTCCGCCAATGATTATTTTCCTAGAAAGCTGTCTGACTGTGCTTTCTACACTGCTCTCTGTCTCCCTGCAAAACTACACTTCAAAACTACATTTCACTTGAAAACTGTCAAATGTCAAAAGGGAAGAGGCTAGTGCTTTTATAGAGCATTTCAACATCAAGAAAGCTCTTTCTGAGGTTCTATGAGATTCTTTGAGGTTGTTGTTCTTTGAGGTTCTATGAGGTTGTTGTGGGGTGTTCTGCGCACTCATATAGCACATGATCTAAGCATCAATAAAGTCAGTGGGAATTTTGTCAGTGAGGCTAGACTTTAACCCAAGGTTATCATTTTCCCCACTCTGTAAACAAATAGTAAAATAAATTGTTATTCCCATAATCTACAGTAAGCAATGGAGAATCAAATGAAATCTCTTTAATATTAAATGAAATTTCTCAAAGACCACAAAGAAAGCTTCCTTTCTCAAAGGAAACCTTGTACAGTTGGTCACAGTGCCCTCACAGCCTTCTGCCTTTCTGTATTTTTTTGTTGTCTCTGTCACTCTTACATATGTAGAGGGGAGGGAGATGTCCTGTTCTTTGCTGGATTATCTGTTATTACCATAAGGTCCTAATCACCTCCATCCTCTTAGGTAATAAAATGATGATGAAGTTGAAGAAGTGTTACTACAAAACAAACAAACAAACAAACAACAACAACAACAACACTATAGCATTCCAAAGACCTTTTCAAAACATTTGTAGAAGAATAACTGGCTGTTTCCTTCCCACATTGATAGCTATGCTTTAATTTGAAGAACAGGGTATATAACCACTATTTATGAACTGAACTTAGAAACAAAATTCTTCCACTCTTTCTCACTATGGTCATAATTGTACTCCTAATATCTGTAGTTCAAATGCAGTAGTTTTCTCTTTTGACCCTGCTCAATATATGTCTTAGGGGGCAAATCCTGATGCAGAGGGGGAGCTAAAGCTGAAAGTAGCAAATTACTTCACACAGAAACTTCACTATTTTATCTGTAAATAGAACACATTGAGTAAGTGTACATGAAACAGATTAAATGGAGCTTTCTTATTCTGCCTCACTTGTTCTTATTGCAAACCTAACGGACTACTGAATTACTGTAAATATATCACTATGCTTGCTACATTTACCCTGTGGTATTTTTTTCAAGAATGAACACTAACCTTCATTGTTTACTGTCTTATTTGTAGTTTATTATTTGTAGCTTTAAATGCACTACTGCTACGTTTATT
Organism: Oxyura jamaicensis; assembly: GCF_011077185.1. Lineage (NCBI taxonomy): Eukaryota > Metazoa > Chordata > Aves > Anseriformes > Anatidae > Oxyura > Oxyura jamaicensis. The sequence goes on along the minus strand of NC_048894.1, from coordinate 126,296,303 downwards.
ACCACATCTTGTATATGCAAACTTTTCTGAGAACATTTGTGAATGATGGATAAATGAAGTCATATATCCATATCAAACTAGACTGTCTGAAACAGAGTAGGGACTCAAAGCAGCATTATCAGTGTCTGGAGCTCACTTTCAGTGCCAGTGAAATCGAGCCTCAGCCTTTTGAAGGTATTAAGGGATTCTGTGACTTATGATCTGTAACTTTACCAATGCATGTGTGTGTGTGTGTGCATGTATATATACTATAGGTATAACTGCATATATGCAAATTAATATATGCCGAATCTTCCTTTAAGGACTTTATCTTTCCATGGAGCACCCTTCTGTTTTGCTGTACAATAGGTTGGAGTCCTTGTAGTCTGGCTTCATAGTGCCTGTACTATGTAATTCCATACAGGTCAAGCAAAACTTTATCGTGTAAGGTCTGACTCGGGACCTGAGCATAAGAGTAGAGCTTTTCCCTTGATTAACCTCAGTGAGGTGGTCCAAATATAATCTACACAACAGTTCTGCCAAGAACCAATATTAAAATATTCGGCTCCAAGTTGCCTTTGTGAGATGTCTTGCAGCCCACAGAACTCTAGGAAGCAATCTTTCTGAGAGTGCAGCTTGGCCAACCAAAGGACTGCCAACACCTGGAGAAAAGGCTATGTCAGGTGATATTCTGAGATATTTTCCATAGCTCAAAGAACCAGAAACATATTACACTATGAAATTGCATTTAATGAAAGATCATCATTTTCTGAATTGTCTGAAAAGCTTGAACAAAACAGTGGCAATATATGACTATTACTTCAATTTCTTGATCACACACCTCGAGGTTTCTTATTGCTTCAGAGAGAACATTTTAAACATTTTTATAAAAAGAGAAGACAGAGAGGGTTTCCTTCCCCTGCCAAAGCTTTCTCTCATATTGTGAGTGCTGCATATGAGTTCTGGGACGTTTTAGGTCATGCAAATTATGACTAGCTAAGTCAAGAAAGGAAAGGACAAATGTCTTGAAAATCACATTGACACTTGATAGATGCTTTTCTTATGATAAACTGACAATACCTATCCCTGCAAAGGTAAAACTGTTATATTCTTAAATTGCTTTTATATATAGCAGAATATACTAGTGACTTGTTTCCTATTTCTGCAAGAGGGTATCTTCTCCTCATTTGAAAAATAAGGATCTCAACATTTCATAGTTTTGCAATAGGAGGAAACAAAAAAAAGGCAAACAAAAACCATTGTCACTACATAAATATGAAACTGTGCCTATTTCTCTTGCAACTCTTCAACATACTATCAAAGAAAGATAATTAATAAAAAAAATCATGATTTTCACTTTCCATGTTGCCAGTACTTACCCTCAAATTTATTATCTGACTGGTAAAATCTGTAAGACATGGGCTGTTTTTTTGTTGTTGATGTTGTGTGCTTTTTTTTTTTTTCTCATAAATTAATTAATGCTTTCTTCCAAAGCCACCAGTAAGATCTGTCAACACTTTACTTCATGTACAGGCCCTAAGAAGAATCTTGCACTGCCTTTTTCTAATGACTCACCACTTCAAAAGTAAAAATAAAATATGCACAGATAAAATGTTCATTTCAATTTCCTTATAGGTAGACAAAGAAGATCTAATTCAAGCAGTGAAATGCCTTCCAAGTAAAACAGATACTTAAAACAGTAATATGTTTAGAGCTAAAAAGTTAAATTTAAAACTTAATTTTTAGTTGCCCCCACTAAAGAGGCCACACCTGAGAACGTATGACTGATACATTCATCTAGAATGATATCCATTTGCAAGTTGTTCTTAAAGAATTAGGAAGCAGAAAGATTTAGGATCTGTTACTCCTGGCAAATATAGAGAGTGAGAAAAAAAATAGTCTATCCTTTGGTAGTCCATTTCTTCATAATGCAAGCATTACTGAGATGCAGTTGACCATTTAGCTAAAGATGACTTTCTATGAGAAAGCTGAAACATTTTCATTTAACTTTTCCTGACTTCCTGATTTTCAGAGCCAAAAATTAATCTGTTTTCTTTTCAGGGCAAACAGATACCTTCCCTTCACAGTGCAGACTTCCCGTGACAAAAGAAAATACCAGGACAAATATCTTGATCTGATTTAATATGGTAATACCCTTAAGCACGCATTACTGTATAAGAGACACCATTACCAAAGCAAATTTAATTCTCTCCTTCTTCTTGAAGGACAAGGAGGAGGTGGTCAATGAGGCCTTCTACGAGCAGCTCCTAGTAGCCTCACGATCACGAGTGCTGGTCCTCATGGGGGACTTCAATTACCCAGACATCTGCTGGGTAAGCAACTCAGCCAGGCATGTGCAGTCCAAATGGTTCCTACAATGCATTGAGGACACTTTTCTGACGCAGGTGGTGGAGGAGCCGACGAGGCAGGGGGTGCTCCTGGACCTTGTTCTTACCAACAGGATGGCCTTGTTAGGGATGTGAAGGTTGGGGGCAGCCTGGGATGCAGCGACCATGAGATGGTGGAGTTCCAGATGGAACTAGGCAGAGGAAGTAAGGCTAAAAGCAGGATTGCTACCCTGGACTTTCGAAGAGCCAACTTTAACCTGTTCCGTTGGGAGCATCTCATGGGCTAGGTTGCGTGAGGGCAAGAGTGCTTGTGAGAGCTGGGCTACATTTAAGCAGCACTTCTTCCATGCTCAGGATCGGTGCATCCCAAAGAATAGGAAATCGGGGAAGGGGGGCAGGAAACCTGCGTGGATGAGCAAGGAGCTCATCGATAAGATCAAAAGGAAGAGGAAGGTCTATGAAATGTGGAAAAAGGGCTTGTCTTCTTGGGATGAGTATAGATGTGTTGCCAGGGCCTGCAGGGATGCAATGAGGAAGGCTAAAACCCACCTAGAGATGAGGCTTGCTAAAGAGATAAAGGATAATAAGAAGGGTTTTTTCAAGTATATAAACAGCAAGAGGAAGACTAGGGATAATGTGGGTCCCTTGCTGAACAAGGGGGGGTACTGGTCGCAGAAGATGCCGAGAAGGCAGAGGTACTGAATACTTTCTTTGCTTCAGTCTTTGCTTCAAGGACACTCCCCCAGGACTCCTCGCCCCTGGCAATAGGACAAAGGGCCTGGGAAATGGAGGGCTCCCCCCTGGTAGACGTGAGAGTGGTTTGGGAGTGTCTGAGTGGGCTCAACGCACACAAATCCATGGGTCCCGAAGGGATGCATCCGCATGTGCTAAGTGAGCTGGCAGATGTGATTGCCGAACCGCTCTCTATCATCTTTGAAAGGTCCTGGAGAACGGGTGAGGTGCCTGAAGACTGGAAGATAGCCAATGTCACTCCGGTCTTCAAGAAGGGTGGGAAGGAGGATCCGGGAAGCTACAGGCCAGTCAGTCTCACCTCTGTCCCTGGAAAGGTGTTGGAGCAGCTTGTTCTGGATGCCATCTCCAAGCAATTGGAAGAGAAGAATGTTATGAGGAGTAGTCAGCATGGATTCACCAAGGGGAAGTCGTGCTCGACCAACCTCGTTGCCTTCTATGATGGCATCACCAGTTGGGTAGATGGGGGGAGAGCGGTGGATGTCATCTACCTTGACTTTAGCAAGGCTTTCGATACTGTCTCCCATGACATCCTGCTAGCAAAGCTGAGAAAGTGTGGGATAGATGAGTGGACAGTGAGGTGGGTTGAGAACTGGCTGACTGGCAGAGCTCAGAGGGTGGTGATCGGCGGAGCAGAGTCTGGCTGGAGGCCTGTGACTAGCAGTGTTCCCCAGGGGTCGGTGCTGGGTCCGGTCTTGTTCAACATCTTCATCAACGACTTTGGTGAGGGAATAGTGTCTGCCCTCAGCAAGTACGCCGATGACACAAAGCTGGGAGGAGTGGCTGACACGCCAGAAGGCTGTGCTGCCATTCAGCAAGACCTGGACAGGCTAGAGAGCTGGGCAGGAAGAAACCAGGTGCAGTTTAATAAGAGCAGATGTAGAGTCCTGCACCTGGGAAGGAACAACCAGATGTATCAGTACAGGCTGAGGGACGACCTGCTGGAGAGGAGCTCTGCGGAGAAGGATCTGGGGGTCCTGGTGGATGACAGGTTGACCATGAGCCAGCAGTGTGCCCTGGTGGCCAAGAGGGCTAATGGGATCCTGGCGTGCATTAAAAGGAGCATGGCCAGCAGGTCAAGGGAGGTGATCCTCCCCCTCTACTCTGCCCTGGTCAGGCCTCACCTGGAGTACTGTGTCCAGTTCTGGGCTCCCCGGTACAAAAAAGACAGGGATCTCCTGGAAAGAGTCCAGCGGAGGGCCACAAAGATGATACAGGGCCTGGAGCATCTTCCCTATGAAGAAAGGCTGAGAGACCTGGGTCTGTTCAGCCTGGAGAAAAGAAGACTGAGAGGGGATCTCATCAATGTGTACAAATATCTGAGGGGTGGGAGACAGAAGGATGTAGCCAACCTCTTCTCAGTGGTTTGTGGGGATAGGACAAGGGGCAATGGCTGCAAGATAGAACACAGGAAGTTCTGCACTGACATGCAAAAGAACTTCTCCATGGTGAGAGTGACGGAGCACTGGAACAGCCTACCTAGAGAGGTTGTGGAGTCTCCTTCTCTGGCGATATTCAAGGCCTGTCTGGACGCCTACCTGGGCAGCCTGCTCTGAGGAACCTGCTTTGCAGGGGGGTTGGACCCGATGATCTTTTAAGGTCTCTTCCAACCCCTACAGTTCTGTGATTCTGTGATTCTTTGCAAATATCCTGAAATCATTAGCCATGGCAATGGGTCACAAGACTTGGTGATCTAGAGACAAAGTGAGCAGAATATTTAGTAATATACTATATTAAGATGTTTCTCTTTCCTTGTGGATATCTGTGTAAATTGTATTATTTAGAAGCATTCAAGCCTTCAGTGTCACAGAAACAACATGGAAAAAACTAAGAAGTAGGAGCACTGCTTCCTTCAGATTGCCAGCAGACATGTTGTATAGCTAGAAGAGATGTGTTCACTGGGAAATAAAGATATATTTTCAACCTGGGCAAACAGAGGGTCTTCTAAAGATCATTTTAAAGCATTCAAACAATACAGACCCATGCTTCCATTCTTCTCATGTCATCATAATCGTTAAACTTCTATGACTCATGTTTGGCAGTACCAAAGAAGCTCCCCTCACTTGAACAAGGAGCATTGCTCTAAATATTAAATACTAGCAGCAGTCCTTGGTACTTTGCTGTGGACTTTGGTGTGTTTGTTTTTAATGACATATTAGCTGGGGTAATATTCTACTAATTTCTTGGTGGCAAAGTAAGTATTTTAAGCAAAACACACACATCCCAGTCACTCACAATCCTCCCAAGAATCCCCCAGGGCACCCAGCAGTCAAGGGCTGCTGACCCTAACACTAAGCAGGTGTTGTGTGTCTCACCCCTTAGCCTGCTGTCACCAGCTGTCCATCTGGAGTAACAAGCTCCAGATAGTACATTAAGATATATTTTGCAGCAATAATAATAGAAAGTGGCAATTTATCAGCTTTGGCATCTTATTTGTCATTAATATATGTTTACTGTGGACTCATACTAGTATCTTCAGATTTCTGTTTGGTACCAACAGAACAAACAAATCCACAGTAGTTCCTATGTACCTCAGAAGGTGGCCAGTAGGACCTTCTTCTAGCAGTGATCAAAAAATTAACCTTTCTATATCAGACTTCTGATTTTATTCTCCATTAACCCTGTGCTTTTGCTTGTTTGTCCAGCTGAAGATCAGCCACACTTACTTTCAGAATGTCAAAAATGGGAAAGAAGAAAATCTCAATTAAAGCAGTTTCAATCTATGACAAAAACATTGGGAAGCTGAAAGATGAAATCCAACATTTCCAGCCCATCTGTGCAGCTGCACTCCACAGCTGCTAGTTCAAGTTCCAAAGCAGATTAGCAGATGTAGGCTGCTACCCCCCAGTATGGAGGTCTTATCCTCATAGGTTATTCAGCTGTACATACTTGCACCGGCCATAATGCTCGCACGTGTGGTGGCCATTTCTCAGAAATCCCACAGCAGTGTGCAGGGCATGCAGGAGTCCCTTGAACAGCTTCTTTCCTTCTCTTTTGTGTAGTTGAACCTGTAGCTTTTTAAGGTTCAGGGATTTTGTGTAGGACCTCCCACCACACCCACTACTGTAAATCACAAAGCTTAATAAAACTACCCACCAGCCCTTCTACCGGCTTGCTTTTTCAGCAGAGTCACTGAAAGAGCCTCGTCTTTTTGCCTTCACTTTTTTTTTCAATATATACCGTGTGATGAAAACATATGAGCTCATTGGAATTTATAGACAGATTTGGCAAACTTTATATATTTATTTGGGCTCTGAGATCATCTGGACTCCAGGCACTCTCTCTCTCTCTAAGAATATAAATACTTTTTGCTCTCAACTGTCACCTGTTAGACATTTTACTGTGCATACTGTAATTGGTGCCTACTGCATGTACACGTCCTTCCCCATTAGGTAATAATTGGGTACCGTATTAGGTACTAATTAGAACCTTACACAGAAAATTCCCAAAGTCTGTCCCCTAGAGAAAAAGTCTTGATGGAAATTGCAGTTCTGTACTTACTTTTTTTTTTTTGCAGATAAATACTCGGTTAATACATCAAGCTGTTTGTCCAATACTCCACTGCAACTCAAAGTAAAATTATGCAATGTTTTATAGTCAATTTACTTTCATATAAACAAAGCTCTAAACATCCGATTCACACTTTTGAAGGGATCAGTATTAGAAGGTCTAACTTACAAGTACTTAGGGCATCACCAAACAGATGTCCAAGAAAACTCATTGCCAGAAATTCTTTTCTTATGAAAATTCAAGACCATTTCAAGTCTGTATTTTATATAGAAGTTTGTATTTCTGGTTGTCTATTTGGTCCAAATTCAAACTCCTATTATTTGAAGCTTGACCATTACTAATACTCAATTTGTTTCTTCTAAAGCTTGTCCATATTTCTTTTCATGTTTGGCACCAGGCTTTTAAACAATAAGCAATAAAGAGAATTGGTAGGCTGTCAAATTTAATAACAGTAAGCTTCCCTGATATGCTATTATTTGTTTAGCTTTTGGAAAAGTTATATATCAGAGCTACATATCTTAAAATATTTAGTGCTTTCCTAACCTACTGCAAGGCATGTTTTAGTTGGCAAGAGCTTATCACAGAACTGGTAACAAAAAGGACCAAACTTCATCCAGCTCCATGTCACCCTGACAATTTGTTATAAGTCTGAAGAGTAAGGTGTCTGACCTCTATCATTTTAAATATAATATGTGCAAATTGCCTTTTCTCAAACCACAACATGTGAATAGAAAAATTGTTTTGTAGTGTATTGTGTTTTTTCTCTTCTATACGGAAATAATCTACATTTTTTACCTTTTTTATTACTAACCACTAAAGTTTTTCATTAAAACAAAAATGTTCTTAATTTCTTTGAAAGTTTTCAAAGAAAATACTTATTATTTTCTAAGTAGCTTTAACTGAAAGATATGGCAGCATGACACAAAAGAAAACACAGCTTCTTCTTTCTTCAGGATAAAGAACAAGAACAAGAGTTCTTTATTCTCATAAAAAGGCATCTCAATTTAAGATTGTTTTATCTTGATGCAGATTAATAGATAACACTGGAGATGGAAAAACACATGGAGATAACACATGGAGATGGAAAAACAGTTAACTCTCAGTTCAGTTAAAATAGACCACAGACCCCATCACAGGGTACCTGCAGATGCATTTGCAGGTGGAGTTGCCTGTGCTGATGGTTCTGTCCATCCTAAATCAAGTGGTTATCTTGGGTTTGACATTCTTTGTTTTGGTTTTAGGAGCCACTTTTCCATAGACTTGGATAGTTTATTCGCTTTTTCAGATCTTCTTTTCAGATATAGAAAGAGGATAAAAATGTTGAGAGGTTTAAGGTTACTATCTTCTCCATTCATGTATGAATCAAAATGCTGTGTACTTTGGATCAAGATTCTTGTGAAAAATGCCCTGTCTCTGTTTTCAGCCAAAAAGTTCAAGAGGTGCTACATTTAATAATAAAGGAATGTCTAATTCTGAGGGCCCTGGGCAGGGTGCTTTTCTATCAGAGACTTTACTAAGTTGTTTTTTGTTTGCTTAAACTCCTAGAAGGCTTTCTGCTAAGACTAAATCTAAATAATATAGATATTCTGTTTTAAAATACCATCAAGAGATGGGTGTTTTAAAATACATACAAAACATTGGAAAGGAGGTCTCATAGCAAAACGTATTCAACACAGTCATTCTTTATCATAGTATTTATCAACAATATAATTTCTGGGGAAGTTCTTCAGATTTTTCAAGAAGTGCTTTCCAGGAAAGGTCTTTTTTCTTTTGTCTCCTAAGCAGGTCTTCTGTCATTCTCACTTAACATAACTTGTGGCTTTTATACCTCATAGACCTAGCATCAACTTTGTCTTCACTCTAAACACCAGTTTAGTTACAGATACTGAATGTGGTTCCTAGAGGTTTGTAGCTGAAATTCTACTAGAAAAATGGGCAGTATCCTGTATCTCACTGATAGCCACTGACAGTAGTACAGTATTGTGTTATTGACAGTGGTGCAGTAGGAAATAGGTAAGTGGATAAATGCATCTGATAGATAAAAGAAAGCTAGGTAACTCTACTCTGACAAAATTCAGAGAAAGTAACTCCATCTACTCTCGTCTTCTTTCAGCTTATTTTCAGATACTATGTTTTGCCTTTACTGAGGGAAAAGGCTGGGTATGTTGTAAAATGACTGCTTCCTTTCAAAGTTGGCATGCAGACAGAAACCTCAAGCTATAACCATGGAGATCAGTTCAGTGCTTTCTGCTTTCTTTTAATTTCCTGAGATGAATAATATTCATGACATTCATTATCTTCAGACACTCCTGTTGGTGCATTGGGGCACCAGATAGAAGGGACATTCTCAGCTGGCTAGACATAAACACAAATGGTAGGAAGGAAAAACTGGAGCCAGTCAATATTTCATCATTACACCCCACTTGTATTCACCTCACTTGTGAATTCCCAGCACAGAGCAACCTAAAAGCTATGGCCAACTGGGAAAGGTGAATTACACTGGAGAAGCTCCAAGCTCCTTGATATCTCTCCTCCTAGAAGACTAGAGTGGACTATACTTAGATTTACTTTGTGCTCTGGCATGATGAAAACCAGATTAAGATCTTTATGCCTTGGCTCGTTTCAGCCTTCACTGTGTATATAGGATTTAAGGGAACAGATCTATTCAATGGAAAAAGTAGGTTGCCAGTAACGTCTAGGGTTAATTCTTCATTGTATTATGGTACTTATCTCTTTAAACATGTGTAGTTAAATACATGTCTAACCTGTTTTGACACTGCTGTTCCCTGATCTAATAAAGAAGCTCTAAATAGAATGCAACAATAATTTGCTCCAATATACAGAAATATTGTAAGACATGCACATGGAAATTCAGGAACCATTATATACATACATTACTAATGCAACTTCATTAATTCCAAGAACACTGGCAGTAAATATATGAAAAATAATGCTTGAAATGAAACAAGGAGAGTAGTTCCACTGGACAGTTAAAGTGAATATAAAGATTAATTATCTGAGTTTTGGAAGGAAATATTTAGGTTAGACATTTGGAAATCATTTCTATTCCTAAGGTAAAATATTTGCCAAGAGATGTGACTTAGACAGCATCACTATATGTGTTCAGGAGCAGACAAGATGAAAACCATATGTACTTAATGCAGAAGGAAGTCCTTCAACAGGGTGGGGATAAACTATATGAATTAAGAGATCCTATCCAACTCAATAGACATAAATCTTGAAGAAACTACTCATACAGTTCTTATAGACATGGATGATTTCAGTGGGACAATGTAGATGAGCCAGGGCAAACAACTCAAGTACAAAATGTCCTCCAAGATTTAGGCTGGTTTGTAAGAAACCAAACTGACAATGGTAAAAATAGGTAAACAAGTCGAGAAGATTATTTATCAGAAATACTATTTCACTGGAGTGAAAAACAAACTAACTCACTTTTCCCATGTTCATATGAAAGGCTTTCAGGTATTAAATAGGAGTTTGGAAAATGTGAAGTAGCTAGAAAACATTTTATTTTCTGTTTTTCTTACCCATAACCAGTAACATATTCAAAAAACATTTTTAAGATCACCTTGACAGCAAGAAAATTTTATGAAGACTTTCACATTCACGAGTGAAACAGTATTGAAGTTATTTATATCTGTGAGCACTAAGTAGACTATTTTCTTCCTTCTCTGAACTGACTTTGCATATTGCCTGTGGACCTTTGTGGACACAAAGCAAAGTCTCCATATTCATCACTCAGCAAAAAAAAAAAGGTCACTCCTGGGCATTAGGGCATTACAGTGAACAGATTTTCCTTGTGACTTTGCCTTAGCCCACATGACTATGTGAGTTTCTTTTGGAACACAATTACTTTTATTTTAGAGCAACTGTTGATTTATTTTGTCTATCTTGTCACATTCTTTCATATGGGATTCAGTAGAAGATGAATAAGCTAAGATTCCCCATTCCTTTCCAACTCCTCTGCCACCAGCTCATGAGAAACTATCTTCTGTTGTGTTGCCATGAAGCAACTTCTGGATATCCAAGCTAATTCATTTCAGGCTAGCTTGGGAATCTGTTACTACTTTGAGTCCTAAAAAGTGACACGTTCACTGAAGGGCATGTTTTCCTAAATATAAAAGAAATCAATTGAAACCCTATCAGACCATCTTCTATACAGAAATAGGCTCATGTTTATCTAGAACATTTCTCTGCCCTTCAGACAGTGTTCCACAAACATCTAGCTTTATGTTTTTGAGTGTACAATCTTGTCCCATCTTTTATACTTCTGACATGCTACTGCCAGTCTATTAATTACTGCATTGATCAGTACTGGGCTCAGGACTTATCCTTGCAGAACCTCGCATGAGAAGCTCTGCAAGCCAGCAGTGAACTACTTGCATCTTGTCTTTCAGTATGGCTCTTTAACAAATTATTCAGATCACCTTATATTACTCTTACTTAGACTAGATTTCTCAGCTTGCTTACAGAAATGCTATGGAGGAATGTGTTCAATGCCCATTAAAGCAAGCTATATCAGATTTACTGCTTCTCCTTAGTGCATGAGAAAGTGTAAGGAGCTTACATATATGTATACAAGCATCTGTTCAAACCAGGTTTTGTATGCATACAGGGACATGGGTGACATCAAAAGAGCACATGGACTTTAAAGAAACTGGCTTCAGGTGGGGATGGTTACAGAGAACATGAAATACTATTTGATTCTCACAGGAACAGATATTTCTTTAGTGAATGTAATCGGGAGCCTACAGATAGTACCAATGCATACTAAATGACATTTTATGAGACTCAAAGTTCATCTGACAAACACTGCAAACCTTCAGTGGCCCACCAAGTAGATGAGGTGTTCCTGGAAAGCAACACAGGCCTCTAAAGCACAGAGATAGTATTTAGAGAAAGCAATTTGTTTGTTCATTGTCTTCCCCTGGATTTTTAGATTTACACACCTTTCACGTGAGAGAGCCGTAGACAATACGGCTCACTTCTCTGAACCATGAATTTTGTGAAACATTTCTGCTTTCTCCATAAAAAGTATGCAAAGACAAGTGGATGATCATCCAGCCTCCACCAGATCAAAAGTATTGTGTCATCCTTTATTCTGCAGGTATGGCATCAACTTTTAGAGCACAAGTGAAGCTTTCACAATGACAGTCTTAGGATGAAAAGTAATAAAGGATATAAAAAGATCCAAATTAAAAGCAGAGGACATTATTTCTACATTGTAGGTTTGGAAGTTCTTCTTTCCTTTTTCATTTGCTTTCCTTCCCACACTCACTAAGTCTAGACTTGTACTTGCAGAAAAACTTCAAATCAAAGGCATCAGCACTACCAGCACCACAAAAAGAGTATGACTCATAGAGTGCTAACATCCTAAGAGAAAGATTACCCAAAGTCTTATTGACCCACAGTGCATAAAACATACAGTTTCTTTCTCTATGGATTGACAATTGAACAATGCTTCCCATTGTTGCTTTTGACACCCTACTGTCTGCTTACTTCAGAGACTGCACACAACAGCAGGACGGAGCAGCATTCACACCCACGTCTCCCAAAGGGAGGTAAAATGCTCCCCACTTCTGATATTGCAGTGTTCAGATTAAACTTCCTTGCCTAATGTGTGCATTCTTTGTCATTTTTTGTGACCTTCCATCAAAAATCCTAAGCACACAAACTTTCAAGACAACAGGTACAGATTAAAAAATGCCCAAGAACTTCAAGCTGTCTATAAATACACTGAATGTCTGAGAATCAGACTGCATCAGGGGAATGCATTAGACTGCATCAGAGCAGAATGTGTCAAAAGTTAAAAAAAATAAATAAAAAGTTTGGTATGTGGAGAACTGGAATCACAAGAACCAACTCATATTGCTAAAACATAAGCTCTTACCAGTGAAGAAGAAAAGAAAACAGAATCTTATAGAGGTAAGAATGTGACAGACATTCATGAAAAGAGATCCTAACAGAATTAGGAAAACAGAACAAAACACAATTTAGTATGACTGTGGACAAAGAATAGAATAGAAAAGATTTGTGTGTGTTTCTGAACTGCTTAGGCCATCTCTACTTCATGCTTAGGCCACCTCTACTTCAACACACTTACAAGAGGTTTCCCCAGTCTAATGCATCTATAGACACTTCCATCCTCTAACATATGACATCCTTTTTTCATCGTTTAAGATGAATGAGAAAGGCCACTTTCATCACTATCTCTGCACTTTTCCATAGTGTTCAGAACAGGAAAACACACTCTGCAACAGTCTTTCAGCACTGTGCATATTGTCTGCTAGAAATGGCAATATGCTTGTTGTTTCTGGAAATGCATATTGAGTGGCACAGTCTCATTTATATATAATAGCAGTAATCTTATGTTCTCATAAGACAAAGCAGATGCTGTGCCATATACATAATTAGACAGAGACTAAAGAATGAACTGATCAAGTTCACTTGGGCATTACTGATACATGGGTCCCCAGCCTTGGTAGACTTACAACACCATGCCATCGTCAAGACCTTCCTACCAAGGCCTTTCTGAAGCCTCAAAGTTAAGAAGTTAAATTGAGGCTGCTGTCATTACAAACTAGATGGCAGAAACACTAAAAAAAAGCTCACTGGGTCACTGGGCTTTTTTTTTTTTTTTTTTTTTTTTTTTTTTCTGTAACTTTACGTGAGTCAGAAATCGATTGGTTAATTCTGAAATATAATTAGTAGCCAAGGGGTTACCTTCCACTTGGAGATTCAAGCTGGAGTAGCATTCTAGATCATTACCTAAGTAAAATGATGTGGTGCTCTGAATTCTGCTGCACGAAGGAACAAACTATTTTCAAACTGGGAAAACTAAGGTGAAAGAAAGCCTTAAACCTTGCCGTTGTGATTATTGATGGGGTTGATGCTGATAGGAACACAGGAACATACCATGTCTGGGTGGTACTGGTAAAAGCAATTGTAAGAAGAGCAAGGGAAAAAAGTAATGCGTAAATTGTAAAGAGCATGGCCCCAGTCTTGATTCTGTATCAAACTTCACACAGTACCATTGCAGAGCAATGCTGCAGCAGAACACACAAAAATATATGTGAAACCTTGGAGGTTTTAGCAAATTAGTGAAATAAATGTAGATTTAATCAAGGAAGATTTCTTTCTCTGTGAAGTCTTTTTTTACTGAACAGGCTAAGAACACTGCACTCACAAAACTTTTGGGAATACAACAGGGCTTCACTTAAGAAAACTGCAGGAGCATATTTCTAAAACACACAAGCCAAGGAAGGGCATGGTAGGCTGCCATTCCCTCAGACATTACAACAAAGTTTATTTATGTGGAATCAAAGGAAACGTCAGTGGAGAGCTCAGCAATAAAAATGATGACTGAGCTTGACTTCTGACCTCTATTTTTTCTGTCTCTGACCTTTCCACTTCACAAACTTCAAGCTCAGGCTATGGTACGGCTACAAGACTTCATCCTGCAATGTTTTGAATGCATTCAGCATTTTGAGGTGCTGGGATGTGCTAAGTAGATTAAATGATCAAATCCAGATTTAGCTAACATCTGTGATAGAGAGGTGTCCAAAATGTTAGTCATTAGGTGCTAAAAAGGAGGAGTTGTTATTACTGTTATCCCAATTTTATGTCATGCTGATTGTGTTGTGTTTTCTCAAAACTGTTAACTGTTATCATCTGAGATGCTCTGTGAATTTAAGCAGATATTATGGTGTTGACACAACTTGTCTTAGTTGTGAAAGTAAAATAATTTTTGCTTGGCCAACCTATGTTTAACATTAGAGCTTCACATGCACACATTCAAAGTTGGAAAACATGTTGCTTTAGCTATTAGTGCTAAGTATGAAATCATGGTGAATGAGTAACTTCTATCATACCTACAGGAACACACAATTCACATAATGAGTATTTGCCAATAAGGAGAAAAGGTGTCTGCTACAAACATAACATTCAAACATATTGCGATCCTGCATAGTGGAAAAGCATCTAAAATAAGCATTGTATTTGATGGAAAAAATAAGGATATTAGGTGAACAATATGCAGTAAGTAAAAACCATGAGCATGATACACACAATGCATCAAATGAATTGCTTTCCAAATGCAGTTTTACCATATCATGTCTGAAAGTACTATTTGTGAAAGAAATTAGAAATGTTAACTATATATGTTTTGGCATACTTCAGGGCATTGATTTCAGTGTACTCCACAAAAACAATGGGACTGCTAATGGTTAGCACTTTAGACACGTGATCACATGTTATGATCATGTACACTATGATCTTATGACATTTCAGGCCAACTACCAGTTAAATCACAACTTCATTACTTGGAGTTCCAGCAGCTTCACTTGAACTACTCATGGAATTGACAATTCAACAGGGCTAGTAAAAGGTTCAGAGTTTAGTATTTAGATACTTCAGTACAACTCTAAAAGATGTAAAGAAATAATGTTTTAGTAAGCATTAAGAGTTACAAATATTTTGTCTGCCTTATTAAATCCCCACAACTTGTTTAAGAAAACAAAATCAGTGACTTACAGTTTGTTTTACTATGAGGTAAATGAAGTTCACTTACCATATATTCCATGTTGGAAGCAGGTGGGAAGACTTTGCCTCTGACTTGATTATGATAATCAAGAATGGCAATCATGTCATTCTGTGAAATGTAGCGCTTCCGCCTGGCTTTGGGAATTTTTGCAGAGTCCAGATGAGCTGCCAAAGCTGTCTCAATGTCAGTGAAATTATTGTTTGACAGGAGTAGGTCAGTGGAGTTGGGTAACACTAATGCACTTGTTTCACAGAGAATGGAAAATAAGAAAGCACAACTGATTGTAGTGATTGCTGTCATTTTGGTGCCAGAGGAGAAAGGACACAGAGGTACTCTGCTTTAAGTCAGGGCAGTAGGGAACAGATCTGTAGAAGAGAAGATGTCAAAGATGTGATTCTGTACATCCAGTTAGCAAGACAAAGTGAATTGACAGGCTGTGGTCTGAAAAAAAATGATTCTGTCAGCCCAATTACAAAAACAATTCAGTCAGAACATGTTACTGAGCAATTTTCACTTACTATATTATCATTAAATGATAATATCCTCTTACTATGAACACAGCAGATGAAATATCATTATACCCTGAATTACGTGATCAGAGCTAGTAGTACTCCTGAAAGGGTGACAGTGGTAGCACACCAGATCTGTCCATAAACCACACAATAAATCTTAAATGAGGAGACTGCAAGAAACCTCACAGAATGATATGCACTGAAAACAAAAAAATACATCCCAAGTTATGCCTGTCCTTTATGCATGGATTGTTTTGACATCCTGTGGCACAGATAAACTAGTAGGCAAAGGAACACATATAAAGCATGAAAACGTCTTAGAAATAGTATTCAGATCTTAACTACAGCAAAATGTGATGAGCATAGTTAAAAATGCATGCAAAGCAAGCTTATTGAGCTAAATGGCTTACCTCTGGATAATACCAAAAAAAGAATACAGTCTATTGTTCTCCCAGTATATATAGCACTCTGCTATGTGGTGATATGAACGTTTGTGAAGGAGTGTCTCTTATTACAAACCCCCAAAGAACAAAACTCTGCTGGTTGTGAAGCTTTCTGGCCACAGGAGCTGCTAACAGCTTTTATATGTTACAGTCTGCATGATCCAGAACAGGCAGTTTCTCCAAGGGTCTCCGCTCAGCCAGAAGGAGAGGGGAGGAGCTCTGCAGAGCACATACACAGCGATTGGGTGGCATCTCTGTGGCGGAGGTGGTTTGGATATTCAGTCACACCCCCGGTTTCTGTAGTACAAAAAGGCAGTATGCAAGACACCCTTTTTTCTGGTACTTCCTATGTTTATTTTTGTTATTGTTATTATTTTCCTCCATGTTTGTTCTTCCTCATTTCACCAACATCATGCTGGCATGGTGAATGCTATTTTCTTCTTCTCTTTGAACACAAAAGGAGCAGCCTGCAGCGCCGAGTGCACTCTTGTCCCGGTTGTGGGAAACAGAGCCAATGCCACACCGCCCGGCACAGCATGGCTCGGCCCCAGCTCAAACCGTGATGCACCCAGGTGTCTGGGCATGCCTGCAGCTGCCGGGGCAAGCATCATTGATGCTGTTCATCTCTGGGCACCGCGGATGCTTGGAGCATGATGCCTCGCTCCTCACTGATCCCAGTTCCTTGCTCAGAGGTGCAGTCACACACTAAGTGCAGCACGAACCTTTAGGAAGGTTGTGCCCGGCAAATATCTGTTACCTGACTGCCTGCCTGTGGGAAACTACAGCGGCAGCAGGACCAAAAGCTTTCTCCAGTGCCTAGGAGACATCTGTTTCACATTAGCTAGCATATAGCAGGAATTATTCAGGCACAGAATGGTCCAGCCACTCACACAACAGAGCTCAGGGCATAGCACTGAAGCCATGAAGAAAGCTAGCAGAGCAAAGCAGCAGCAGGCAGCAGCTGTATACTGGGGACAGGGAATGGGAGCACCACAATGTCAGGCTGATCAACCTCCAGAGCCAGGCAACCTGGGACAACCTGTAAAAATGAGACCTTTAAAAATGTAGGAATAACATCATGCAATGTCATGCAGGAGCAGGGGAGAGAGGCACAACCAGTTCAGTATTACACCAAAAATTATCAAGTGCTCAAAAGTTTCAGTAGCTCTTGTAGAGAAACAATATGGGAATTCAGTATTAAGGAAGTGGAGTCCAGTAGTTAGAGCATAGGGCTGGGAGCCAATGCTCACGCTCTCCTTTTGGCTTTGCTACTCACTCGCTGTGTGGCCTAACCCAAGCCATTTAATCTCTGTGTGCAATCTGCACAATGGTATAATAGTCTTTTACAGACATGTTGTAAGGCTCAAATAACTAGTGTTTGGTAATGTAGTTTGTGATGAAAGGTGTTAAATGAGTATAAAGTATCATCACTAGTTATATTACTATATCTATACCCAGCCTAACAAAAACTGCTTCTTGAAGTGTAGCTGCAGGTATTCCTTTACATGATTATACAAGAAATTTTAACACATCATTTGTCTTTGCAGGAGCAGAAGTTGGATAATTGATTTCATCCAGTTTTCTTTCTTCTGAAATGAAGTGCATCTTTGCTTATGTTGGTGTTGAGAACTTCATCCCATTGTTTGAGTACAATGGGAACAATTCTCAGCTCCTTTGAATTGCCACAGGTCCTTTGATTTCAACCGTGCTGCAATTACCAAAAGGAAGACTCAATATTTCAGAAAGCTCAGAGGGTAAATTTTATTAGTTAGTCACATTTTAGGTTGCTATCATTATTTCCTCATACTCACCCTGTGGCAGTATTTAAAAGCTGTTATGACATAGGGCTCTATGGTGTTGGCCACAGAACAATTAGGATATACTAGCAAATGCTGTAAAATAGCCATAACGTTCACAGTTGTGAAACTGAGCTGTACTTCCCTAAAATACGCCAACTTATAAGATTTCTTTTATTTCCATTGCTTGCGGTTATTGCCTAATTATTTGTTTCCACATCAGTATAACTACTCATCTAAATGTAGAAAGAAAGGTTATGAGCAATACTAACAAGCACAGTAGCAAAAAAGTATGTTGCAAACATGAAAGGCCTTAGGGCATGAGAGTGATTTTACACAAGCCCATTGTAGAAACAAATTCTCAAATAAGAAACAGTGGCAAATTCATACAACCATAGAATTGTAGGATCATTGAAATGTTGAATTGTTTGGGTTGAAAGGGACCTTAAAGATCACCTAGTTCCAACCCCCCTGCCATGGGCAGGGACACTTCCCACTAGACCAGGTTGCTCAAAGCTCCATCCAACCTGGCACTGAACGCTTCCCAGGGATGGGAAAAGTTGTTTCCCACAACTTTTCTGGGAAACCTGTTCCAGGTTCCACCATCCTCCAAGTAAAGAATTTCTTCTTTATATATATTATAATTTAGAGGAAGAACAATAGTAACTCTCTAGCATGATAGCTAAGACAATCACATACATGTGTGCACTCAGTTTTCCTGTGAAGGAAATGATCCAATGAGCTGACATGCAGAAAAAATTAGCAAGCAACACCAATGAAGATTTAGTAAGTCAAGTCCTCATGAAGGTCCACATCAAGGAGAGGAGTAGATAACATAAGGAAGAATGAGGGAAAGAAACATTGAAGATGTCTGCAAGCTTGTAAGAATTAAAATGAAAAGCGGATGGACCGATCTGAAATATACACAAAAAGAACAATTTCCAGACTCTTCAGCTCACTCAGAAAAGCCAAAGTCAGAACAATTAAACTAGTGACAAAAGGTGATTACAGTCCGGAGACCATTAGTGAGACCACGGAACAAGTCAAAATATCTTTAAACCTAATTAAGAACAGAATGTGGCAGCAGAGGCAGCCACAACAGGGTTACTGAGCAGTCTGAATGATGGGGAAATGTTCTTGTATTTAATGACAACAAACTTTACCAATGAAGAAAGTTACACAGTAAAGAATGAAAAAAGTATTTAGAAGAAAATGAGAAACAAACAAACAAACAAAAAGTCAGTTTATCTCCTAAAAGACTCTTTCAGTTCTAGGAAATGAACTATATTTTAAGGGTTGACTAGGCAATAGCTACTTTTTCACTGATCCCTGTCCATACATATCAAAAAAAAAAAAAAAAGCGGAAATACAATATTTTAGCTTAAGATCTATATTTCACCTGGGATATAGGCTGCACAAAAGCATAGATCAGAGAGAAGCAGATATCAGTTTATGAAAAACACTGTATTTTCTTCATTGCATAACACAAGTGATGACTCACAACATTCATGGTTCAACTGCAGTATTGCATAGATTAACCATATAACTTATGATCTGAATGTTAGAATTCTGTTGTCCATCCATTACTCAACAAAACAACATAACCTTATCATTTCATCTGACATTTATTGTAGTAATTAAATCAAAGAATGACTGTATAGAAGTTGAATTATCATCACTTAACAACAGTACATTTACAGCAAAATAATTTTATGCTGGTGGTTAAAATTAGACAGTTAGGCTTGAACCATTTAATATAATTTATTTTATTCTTAGATACCCTGGAAATACCTACCTGTGAATCCAGATAATTTTGATATTATAAATTTAATGCCAGACAAATTATTCATAAAATTAAACCCCAGAGTGTTTTGTTGATGTTGTTGTTGTTTTCCAGTTCTATATCTCTGATCATTTTAAAGGTCAAAATATCTCATATATTCAAATTTCTGCCTTGTATTTTTGATGCTGATACCCATCATACAGAGGTAATGAATTATAAGGTGAGTGGCATACCTGTAGTCACTCAGGAATCGTGGAGAACAGTACCTTGATATGAATTCTGCTGTCTTAGACTACAGATATACTTCTAGATCATCCTGGGAAAGAAAAGTTATCTCAACGGCAAAAGAAAGAATGGCCTTTCTAGCACAGGTATAGTGAGAGAGGTCAACATAAAGCCTTCACTCAGGAATTATTTGGCAATATCTACCTCTTTGTAGCAGTATGGTGACAGAAATGTCATCAACTACTGCAGTGTCACGAAGAGATGAATTCTCTTACAATATCAAAAGGCAATTAGGCCTATTGTAGTAGTTTTCACTTTAACATTATAACAACTGGTTACAGCTGTCCAGAGAACTATCCAAGCTTCTGAAAAAATAATGATAGCTGAGCGTGAGTGGAGCCTAGAAAATAATCTCGCCAAGGCTAATTTTCTTTTACCCAGACATAGACTTCCAGTTTCATTTCAGATGCCCTGGGTATTTGAGATGTCTGATTAATAGGTGTGACACAGGACTTAAGACCTGTGCCTTTTTGAAATACAGTGGGTAACCAGACGAAGACATCTAATATATATTTAATATATATAATTTAATATATAATATATCTTTTATTTTTCTTAGAGTGCAAGAGCTCTCTAGTTCCATATGTAATAAGTCAAACAGGAAAGGTAAGAAACCAGAATGGCTGAACAAGTGCCTGCTAGTCAAACTTAGGCAAAAGAAGGAAATGCTCAGATGGTGGAAACAGGGCCTGGGAAGAGTACAGAAACTTTGTCCAAACATGCAGGGATGGGATCAGAAAAGCCAAGGCACTGACAGAATTAACTTCACAAGGGCTGCAAAGAATAACAAGAAGGTGTTTTACAGGTGCACTGGCCATAAAAAGAAAGACTAAGGAGAGTGTACCACCTCTGACAAATGAAGACGTAAAAGTGGTAACAACAGATGTGGAGAAGGCAGAGGTACTTAATTTCTTTGTCTCAGTCTTCACTAGAGGTCAGACTCCCCACCTCTGCTGTCCCTGAACCTCTAGACAGGAGCTGAAAGAACACAGTCCCTCCCACTGTAAGTGGGAAGGAACAGAGTCACTCCTCCTGTAAGTTTGGGACCTGCTGACACAACTTAAATACTGCATGTGTATAGGGCCGGATGACATATACCCCAAGGTCCCGAGGGAATTAGCTAATGTAGTTTCCAAGCTACTCTCCATCATATTTAAAAATCATTTTTAAAAAATTAAAAGTCAGGTAAAGTGCCCGGTGGCTGGAAAAAGGGAAACATCCCTCACATTTTTTAAAAGTGGTAGAAAGGAGGACCTGGGGAATTACAGACTGGTGAGCCTCACCTCTGTGCCTGGCAAGATCATGGAACAGATCCTCTTGGAGGCAATGTAAAGGCACGTGCAAGTCAAAAAGGTGACCTGAGACAGCCAAAATGGCTTTACCAAGGGTAACTCATGCCTGACCATTCTGGTGGCCTTCTACCATGGAGTGACTGTATCAGTCAACAAGGGAAGACCAAACATTGTCATGTACTTAGACTTCTGCAAGGCATTTGACACAGTCCCAAACAGCATTCTAATCTCTGAATAGGAAAGATATGGATTTGAAGGGTGCACCATCCAGTGCATAAGGAATTGGCTTGACGGTCACACCCAAAGAGTAGTGGTCAGTGGTTCTATGTCCAGGTAGAGGCCACTGATGAGCGGTGTCTGTCTTGGGACCAACCAGTGCTTTTCAATATCTTTATCAATGACATGGACTATGGGATTGAGTGCACTCTCAGCAGGTTTGCAGATGACACCAAGCAGAGTGGTGCAGTTGATACCAAAGAAGGAAGAGATGCTGTTCAAAGGGACTCAGGCTGGAGAAGTGGAGCCATGTGAACTGCATGAGGTTCAATAAGTCTAAGTACAAGGTGCTGCACCTGGGTCAGTCCAATCTGAGACAGGAGTACAGACTGGGAGAAGAATTCAGCCCTGAGGAGAAAAACAGGGATTCTTGCGGACAAAAAGCTCAACATGAGCCAGCAGTGTGTGCTTGCAGACCAGAAGGCCATCTGTGTCCTGGGCTGCATCAAAAAAAAACGCATGACCAGCAAAGTCAAGGGAGGTAATTGTCTACCTCTATTCTGGCCTCATGAGGTCCCATCTGAAGTACTGCATCCAAGTTTGGAGATCTCAGCACAAGAAAGATGTGGACCTGTTAGAGTGAGTCTGGAGGAGGGCATGAGGATGATCAAGGGGCTGGAGTACCTCTCCAATGAAGAAAAGTGGAGAGAGGTGGGGGTGTTCAGCCTGGAGAAGAGAAAGCTCCAGTGAGATCTCATTGCACCCTTTCAATACTTAAAGGGTTCTAATAAAAAGGATGGAATGGGGCTCTTTACTCAAGTAGATAATGATAGAAAGCATTCTTCCTTGTTCTATCATTATCTACTTGAGTAAAGAGTCCCATTCCATCCTTAAACTAAAAGAGGATAGATTTAGATTAGACATTAGGAAGAAATTCTTCACTGTAAAGGTAGTGAGGCACTGAAACAGGTTGCCAAGATAAGTTGTGGATGCCCCATCCTAGAGGTGTTCAAGTCCAATTTACATGGGACCTTGGCCAACCTGATCTAGCAGGTGGCATCCCTGCCCATGGCAGGACGGTTGGAGTTAGATGATCTTTTAGGTCCCTTCCAACCCAAGACATTCTGTGATTCTTTGATTCTATGATCTTACATTGTACCAAACATCTGCCCTGGCTGGTTGCTTGAACAACTCTTTCAATATTACTGACTGTATTGACTATATCTTTCCTGACTACATGGAAGACTTAAAAAACTCAGTTCATCTGTAGACACTGCTTTTTGTATCTTCATGTTGACATCCTATCTTCATGTTGACATCCTATCAAATATATCAACAAATACTAGGTCCAAGTTCCACCCAGAAATCAAAACTTGAGAGGAAGAAGAATGAACAAGTACAACATAGACAATCATATTCTCAGCATTAAATACTTTTCCTGAAATTCCAAACAAGTTTAAAATATAGTTTTCATCAAACACAACTGTTAATATAATTAATATAGTGTTGGCCTTATGGCACAGGATTAGGTGACAACAGTAACAAAATTGGCACATGGAAGGATTATGAACTATTTGCTCTGGTTTATCTATTGTTACTGGCAATATATCAATGGCCTAGAAAATAATTAGTAGAAAACAAGGAACAATTATTTATAATAGGAGGAAATGTTAATTGCATATATCAAGAACTCTGCTTTGCCAATAAATTACTGCTGACTAGAGTGAATGCTAAAGTCCTGTGCCAGGCATAATATAACATTTCTTAGAAATTAGGTAATTAGCACACTTTGCAGCACTGATAAAATCAGTATTCTCACTAACACTTCAGCAGAAACCACTGGCCATCGAAATGAGAAGCAAAAGGGTTAAGAATTTGCTAGGCTGTGTGTACTTGTCATATTAAGCATACATTTTCCAGATGCTCTTTTGGTTAATGTGTTACTTTTCACTATTCTGGGCATATGGTGTTCTTTAGGAATGTTATCATAACCAGAATAATAAAAACAAATGAATGCATCAGTGCTTAACTTATTTGGATAGATAAATTATAAAACACAACCTCCTAAGCCATCAGTGCAGTGACTGCAATGATTGCCTTGTGAACTCATTAAGACCAAACCTAAGGTTTCTTTTTTGTGTTTTAGGTCCTTGATAATGTAGTCCCTTTATATGGTAATTTAAGCATCATTATAACTGAAAATGTAGTTGAAATTTCCAGTATATACCAACATTAAGGCAAAATTTTATATATCAAATGCAGAGATTCATGCTTCACTTCTGGACTCAAGCATCCTTTTTAAAACTTTGAAATATACTGAAGGAAAAAAAAGAAAGGAAAGAAAGGAAAGAAAGGAAAGAAAAGAAGGAAGGAAGGAAGGAAGGAAGGAAGGAAGGAAGGAAGGAAGGAAGGAAGGAAGGAAGGAAGGAAGGAAGGAAGAAGAAAAAAGAGAGAGAGAGAGAAAGAGAGAGAGAAAGAGAGAAAGAGAAACAGAAAGAGAAAGAAAGAAAGAGAGGAAGAGAGGAAGAGAGAAAGAGAGAGAGAGAAAGAAAGAAAGAAAGAG
>NC_048894.1:126239873-126257263 GCF_011077185.1 Oxyura jamaicensis | reverse complement strand
AAAAGAAAAGAAAAGAAAAGAAAAGAAAAGAAAAGAAAAGAAAAGAAAAGAAAAGAAAAGAAAAGAAAAGAAAAGAAAAGAAAAGAAAAGAAAAGAAAAGAAAAGAAAAAAAAAGTGAGGAAAGAGGAAGCTGTAATATTTTTAGTTTTCTTTTGGAAAGTTTGGTAATAAGATCAACTCTAGTGGTATCCCCAGCTTATGTATGTTTGTTTGGTTCCATACTGGCGAGGGCACTTGCATTTTTGTCATACACTACACTAGACACTCCAGAAATATTAAAATATTTATTTAGAGTCCAGAGTAGCCATTGTTGTACAGTGTGACCTACTGAGGGATTTGGCAGCTGCTACAGAATTACCCTAGGACCTGCCACCAGGCCTAATCTCCAAATCAACCTCTATGAAAGTGCTTTGCAGATTTCTAAGAAATGTCCAACATTATAAAATAAAGACAAAAAACAAAAACAAAAACAAACAAACAAAAAAACCCTTCTCCTTTGCTTTAATATGTGGCATATCTTTCTTTTTCTGTTCTTGGTCCTTATACCACCAAGTCTCATATCATACTTTTAACTTAACATCACAGACAGAATGCATATACCATGTGTCACAGTCTTCTGATATGAGGTAAGTTGTAGATACTTGCATGGTTACACTTTCATTTATTTACCAGCACTCCAATGACCAAATGCAAGATTTGGTTTTATAGATTTTATAGATTGCCCCTTAGTGATGTAATCTCTTTGAGGGTATATAACTCTTCTCTACTACTCTGTTCTGGAGGGTATTCTAAATAAATCTGGCAATCACTTATCCTATTTAGTCCATAGCCTATCCTGAGTCTGAGCAATGTGTTTGCTTCCTGGAATAAGGGTTTCTACATGGTCTCTGGCAGTCCCATAGTATTAAGGACTAGAGCTAGTGGGGAACTGCTGTGTCTCTCCATTTAGCATGGCCCTGGCTGGGACACATTTTCTTTCCCCAGTGTTACTGATGGCCCAAAGCAACAGCTATCCTACCTCTCCTCTAAAACCCAAACGTACCCTATGTTCATGAGCACTTTTGTCCTCTGTGACAGAAACTTTTCTCATGCACACAACATCCCCCATGTCTGATTCACCGCTGCAAAGAATGTCCCTTATATGGATTTTCCATCTTGTAGGTTCCTGTTTTTTTTCTTTGAGCACACAGAGTGCTTCTAGCAAAGGAGATCTCTCTTTAGAGTGCAGTTTTAGCTGTGAACACAGCATGGGAGAGATTCAGAAGCTGACATAAAATCTGATCCAGCAATGTACTCTGTGCTCTTAGATCCCAAGGACCCTGTTGGATCAGGTTCTTTGAATGGTAGTTCAGTATTCAAACTAAAAAGGAATTTAATATTTAGCTCTTTTAGCCACCTTTGAAACTCCTGGTCTTAAAGCCAGACTAGTTACTATATATATATATATATATATATATTTAAAAAAATCATAGAGTAGTTGTTTCTATAAACTGTAGTAAACAAGCCCATCACAACTCATTGAAGCTAACTTTGTAAGGTATCTTTTACCCTTCATGCTTTTCTCTCTCCAAATTTTCTGTGTTGCTTCAAAATGAGAGCATATATTGGATATTTTCTCTGTAACATTTGGCTGTCTGTGAGAGTGAGAGCAATGTTAGGTGTAAATCACAAGGGCACTTGTTCCAATTTAAATATTATTTTTGTACTGAGTCTTAGACTATTCCCTCATATATCAGCTGTTCCCATGCAGATCAGCACAAGAACATCTGTTTAAAAACAATCTGTTTATTTTATTACATCTCCCAAAGTTGTGCTTATGAAAGCATATAACAATACTGGGAAAGAGAGAAGACTTCTTATTTCTTTGAGTTCACATATATGACTTCTTATTTTAATGGAACAAAGCCACCTGCCTAATCAGAACACGCTCCCATTTTGTGGAACAAAGCAAAGCAAAGGATAGAGAATCTAAGGATGAGAACATGCCATTTCTCAGTATTACCAGGCCCAAGAACAATGAGCAGCTAACTGAACACTCCATTTAGTACTTTCATACTTTGCCTTTTTTTTTTTTTTTTTTTTTAATATAATAAAGCAGGTAGGTTTTATTTCTTTCTTGGTTTTCAGTTTGTTTGGTTTTGGGAGAGTGTTGTGTGGTGTTTTTCTTTTTTTTTTTTTTTTTTTCTTTTTTTTTGGGGGGGTGGGAAGGTCTTTTTTGGCTTTGTTTTTTTGAGTAGTGACATTTTTATTTTATTTGAATGGCTAAATAAAAGCTAATAAAAATTCAGCTTAGGATGTATGTAAAAATATTGGCTTCAGTGTTCTTCTTATTGGTGATATATCCACAATATAGTAACTAATATATCATATGAGCAGACAGTTCTAAAGTGTGACATATACAATTTGGTAACTAATTATTGGTGTTCTATATAAAACATTTTAAATAGACATGAATCTTCTTATGTGACAATTTCAAAATGCTATATTCAATAAATTATTCAGTAGCAATGAAAATTAACTAGGTAAATCTCATTTCCCCTTGCAGGAATGAAAACTAAAGCATAGGTAAGTTAGTACCTATATACCAAACATGTAGTGCCCTCCACATGTAAGACTGCTCAGGTCTCAATTATGCAGTAGGCTACAAGATTTGTTGTTCAACAACTGAGATCTGAATGGTAACAGCTCATTTCTGTGGCCAGAACTTAGATCTCTGATTTCTTATTCAAAAAAAAAAAAAAAAAAAAAAAAAAAAAAAAACATTGCATCGAATCAAGTATCACCCATTGCATGGGTCTATAAAGTGTTTCCAAAAGTCTTAGGCTGAGTCAATAGAGCAAGGAATGTTAGACAGTTCTGCTGTTTCTACTGTGTCTACGATGATTAAAATAGATTACAGAAATATGCTTGCTGTAACAGAGCCTAATTTTCATTTTAGGAAATGCTTTGGAAGAAAATAAATTCCCATATGATATAAGAGCAAGCATCACAGAATCACAGGATCACAGAATGGCTGAGGCTGGAATGGACCCCTGGAGGCCATCTCATCCAACCCCCTGCTCAGGTGGGGACACCCAGAGCTGCTGCCCAGGACCATGTTCAGGCAGCTTCTGAAGATCTCCAGCGAGGGAGACTCCTCAGCCTCACTGGGCAACCTGTGTCAGTGGTCTGTGACCCACACAGTAAAGAAGGGATTCCTGATGTTCAGAGGGAGCCTCCTGTGTTCCAGTTTGTGACTATTGCTTATTGTCCTGTCACTGGGCACCACTGAAGAGAGTTTGGCTCCATCTTCTTCTTCTTGCACTGTCCTTTCGGGTATTTATACACCTTGGTAGGATCCCCTGGGGGCCTCCTCCAGGCTCAACAGTCCCAGCTCTCTAAATCTCTCCTCATAGGAGGGGTGTCCCATTCCCCTTGTCTTCTGCATATATTCATTTGCTATTCCAATCATATTCCTATTTCTTCACAGCGTTACTGGTATTACTGTGTCCAAAGTATACAGCATCCATTCACATCAGAGGATCTCAGTCTATGGAAGCACAAAGGAAGCACAAATAATTTCAAAGACTGAGCAAGTGGTATGCATGCAGTATCTTTACTTCTGTGTAAGGTCTCAGATGTGCTAAGATACTTATACTTGCAGCCATATGTGCTGGTGACTCTTCCTGCTCTCCAGGGCCTTCAGGAAGCCATCTGTTGCCAGACTAATACTTTAGACTTGGAACTAGAGAAGAGGACCTGACAGGGGTGAGTAAGGAAGCAGAAGGCATGGAAGTAGTGGATTGACCAGTACATAGATTCAGGGTCCTGGTTTGATAAGGAGAAAGAAATAGGAGTTGTAAGTGGGAATAAGGACATGGAACTGATTTTTTCTCACTTTCAGGTCACTTAAATGCCTTTCTTAATAGCCTTGTTGTAATATGTTCCATACAATGGAAAAAAAATAACAATAAATGGATGCCTAAGGACTCAGAAATACTTGATCATTTTTTTTAATAATCTGAAAAACATGGATGCCATACAAGTCCAAAATAAACTATTTTTATTGAAAATGTATTTTCAGAACACAGCTTTTGGTTAAAGTTTATAAAAATACACATCACCCCCCTTTGTGAAAGAAATGTTTTTCAAGAAGGAATCCTCCCTAAAAAAACAGTGATTGTTTGAGACAGTTCCTGCGACTCATGCCTATGTTTTATGTGCCAGTTTTTGGGATGGGGAGCTAAATGGATTGTTTTGGAAGGCACCTGCAAACTCAGCACAAAAATGTGACTTGAGAGTTTTTACTTGTACTGAACACACTGCTGGTGAGGCCAGTGGATGTTGCAGGTTCAGTCATTGTTTAGTTTAAGCAGGACAGTTTATGTAAAAAGCATTACATACCCATATATGTACACTCTGTCTACATCATTATTTTTCCTTTTCTTTTTTTGGTAAAACATTTAAGTGTGGTAGCATAAGGATCAAGTACTTCTTAGCTGATCAGTGTATGTCTTCTCGTGGATCATAATTACTCAAGAAGTTTGAATGTTTTGACTGCTAAGTCATTGCCTTTGAAGGACAAAGTCACCAGGAAAGAGAAGCTCATCCTGCCTTTTAGCCCTGGAAAGCCAGATGAGGAGCTGCATGTGTTCTATTTGGCCTATAGATTTTATATTACATCTGCCTGCTCTGACACCTTGGAGGAAGTTCAAAGATCTGTGGTGGTAATGCCAGGACCTTCAAGGACATTGGCATGAAAAAAGTCAGGAAAACTGTCAAAATGACATAAGCTGCCATATATAAGCCAAAGAACCAGACAGACAGTAAAAAGAATTTGGGAGCATTAGGTGGGTGAACTTCAAGCAGGTCTATAGTAAACAATTATTTCCGTATGTTTGTGAAAGAGAGTGAAGGATTTGAAGAAAGGGACTGCAGGGCAAGATAGAAAAAAATCAATCAATCAAACAAACAAACAAACAAAAACCAGTAATTATGGATGCAATAGACAGGAAAGGTGCCTAGCTGAAGGGGAATAAAGAAAGAGAAAGGAAAGCTGGAGGAAATTTCTGAAGATATATGGATAGAGCATTTTTTGAGTGAAATTTGTGGCAACAAAATGGTCTTTACAATAAGAAGTATACTGAGACATTTATGAAACATATACATTAATTTTTATTAAAGAGGGGGAAAAAATCAATATCAAATATATGACACATGATAAGGAATTTCACCAGTTCTAGGATAGTCAGTCTAAAGAAAGAAAATATCAATACCAATAGTAGTTGACATTATCTAATTTATAAATGATTTAGTGTGTGTTGTCTCTGTAGGAAACTTGATCTGATTAGTAGTATGAAGAAACAGAAAAAATATAGGTTTTACATAGACATTCAAGCAAGTTTGGAAACAAAATTAAGGAAGAAGTATTATGGGATGAGACTGGAAAGTAGATATTATGGGAATAACAGAAACATAGCAGTCATTCATGGAAAATAGCTAAGTCATCCAAAACATATAAACATATAAAGACAAAAGAGGTGAAGCATCACTGGGATTTACAAACTTAAGAAAAGAAAGAAAGAAAGAGGAAAAAATAATAATAATTTTGCTGGTCTCAGGCTCACTGAAAGTTAGAAGCCAAAACTGAGTGTGTCTATAGACAGGAATTGCTATGATATTAATACAGAGAAATGGCTCTATGACCTGTAATAATGTAGGAGACTATAGTAATAATGCGGCAGACATTAGTTTCTCAGGAACTGAAAAAAAAAAATGCTGTTAACAATGACAAGACCATGAAACTATAACATTTTACACATAATTATAGACCTAGACTGAAGACATTCAGGTAGTATAGTGGAATAAGAAAATAACCTTGAAAAGAGTGTTTATTGACTATTTCAGCTTGAAATACATGAAACAATAAAAAGAAAAATCCCAAAGATTCTATTTCCATGGCACAAATATCATAAACAAAAGAAAAATCTTGTTAATTAAATCATCTAGCCTGAACTTGAGGCTTGTATATAGAGGAAAGCTTTAAGACAAGGTTTATAAACCACCTAGAACATGCTTCCATTTGAAATAAACAAATAAATAAATACAAGGAAATACTTCAGACCTAACTGGATTAATAAAGAAAGAAAAAAAAAATGTAGTGAGCTGCAAGGAATGGAAAAAAAAGGACTGATCAGCTAAGAAATCATCTCTGAGGTCAAAAAGTCTAGGGATAAAATGAGAATAGCCAAAAGTCAAGATGAGCTAGACCCCTTTATGGGCATTAAAATAAATGAGAAAGACACTTAGGGAATATAAATAAAAACAGATTTATTTTTTTAAGGGGTCAGGACTGAGATTTTAGATATGGCTCCCATACTGAATGTCTCAGCTTTCAATAACAGTTTTTTTCAATATTGAATGGGAAAGGTGAAGTGAATAAAAGAAATTAAGATTCAAAAAATATCAGAATGGAGCTTGATTTAGAACTCAAACAACTTGATGCAGTCAAGATCAGATAATTCATTCAGAAGTCATCAGAAATGGATCAGAAATCATCCATTCCAAAATTTTGAGATAATTAGCAGGAAGGGTAGGAATTTCATAGAATCATAGAATAGTTTGGGTTGGAAGAGACCTTAAATACCATCTATTTCCTATCCACCTGCTATGGGCAAGGACACCTCCCACTAGATCAGGTTGCTGAAACCTCTATCCAACCTGGTCTTGAACACCTCCAGGGATGGGGAATCCACAGCCTCTCTGAGCAATGTGTGCACTCTTCACCACCCTCACAGTAAAGAATATCCTCCTAATATCTAATATAAATGTCCCCTCTTTTATTTTAAAGCCATTACCCCTTGTCCTATCACTACACCCCCTGACAAAGAGTCCCTCCCCTGTGTTTCTGTAGGCCCCCTTTAGGGAAGCCACCGTAACATCTCCCTGGAGGCTTCTCTTCTCCACGATGAACATACCCAGCTCTCTCAGCCTGTCTTAATAGGAGAAAAGCTCCAGCCCGCTGATCATCCTTGTGGCTCTCCTTTGGACTTGTTCTAATAGGTCCATGTCCTTCTTGTATTTGTGGCCCCACAGCTGAATGCAGCACTCCAGGTGGGGTCTTACAAGAGCAAAGTAGAGAGGTAGGGAGAATCACCTCCCTTGCCCTGATGGCCATGCTTCTTTTGATACAGCCCAGGATACTGTTGGCTTCCTGGGCTGCAAGCATACATTTCAAAAGAGTCAGACAGTGGACAAAAGTGTAAGACTGGAAAACAGAAAATGCTGCACCTATATGAAGTCACTGCACCAAGCCTGTATGAATTAAAGAAACGTTTGGACTATGCACTAAGTCACATGATCTAAACTTTTGGGTAGACCTGTGCGGTGCAAGGAGGTGGACTTGATGATCCTTATGGGCCCCTTCCAACTTGGAATATTCTATGATTCTGTGATTCTATGAAAAGTAAGAAAGAGGAAGTTGTTTGGGCCAATACAGACAGTTCAGACCATAATATTATGTAAATAATTAAACAACTGATTTTTACAAAACTGATTAAACAAAAGCAAACATACAATAAAATAATGCACTCAAGTGGAAAAGTAAAATTGAGCTTATGAAAGTTGTGCTTTGATAAACCATCTTGTTATCTTTCTTTGTTAATGTAAACATTTTTTCTTAATGAAAAAAATATGGCAGTTACAAGCATACTTGCATGAAGCATATGATATAATGTCCTATGGGAAATAATGAGCTAAAATGAAATCACTGAATGGAGGTAGTAGGAAAGGATTTTGGTTAAAGGGAAGACTAAGTATAGTAAATATCTACTGAAAACGGAGAGTGAAAGTATCTGATGGTAGCAAAAATTCCTTTATTTGACAACACAAAATGTGTATAGACATTCCCAAAGATTGCTGTTGGGACAAGGCTGATTAATTCATGCTCTTGACAGAAAAAGAAACAAGTATGTGCTAACTCAGCGTTAATGCGGATGAAAAGTTGGATGATTCTGAGGACAGAATAAAATAGAAATTAAATTCAATAGTCCAAAGTGAGTGTATTTTAGAAGTGCATTACTTCCAGTAATAAGTTATTGAAAACAATACCAAGGAGGAATCCCTTATGTAGGAAGTAAATTGGTCAGCAGGGAAATACTGTTATATGCAATACTCTTCTATGGAATGCCACAAACAAATCTAATCATCAACATCAGAAGAAATCAGAAAACCAGAAGAAATGCAAAAAGCTGATAGGAAAGAAAGCCTATGTTGAGGAAAGATAATAAAATAATTTGGTTTGTTAGTGTTTAACAAAATCACTGACAGAAAGTTTGCGTAGAAGAGATCATAATTATGGAAACATACAAAAATTTGTGATCTATCCAAAATGTAACTCTCTCCTCTGGTCTCACAGAAGGTTCTGGATTAGCCATGTACTGCAAATACAATTTAAAAGATCCAAAATTACTTAGCCCTTACTTATTTTAAAAATAAATTATACAGGTAAGTGTTAAAAACTATTGTCAGGACATCATATGCAAAATGTGCAAAATTCTGAGCCAAAAATGCTGACCTGAGTAAGAATGATATACACTAAACTAAATGTATGTCCTATTTTATCCGAAGAAAGAGGGTGGATAAAAAACTTTTCAGTAGACTTTGTAGCTTTTTTGAAGACTTCTAACAATAATTTCATAGCTATTTAGACTTGTGTCTTAGTAATTCTCACCTTATATCTGGAAAAAAAAAAAAAAAAAAAAAGAGAGAGAGAGAAACAGAAAATAAAAATAAGTTAAAATGAAGTGTTAATCCCTGTAAATGATTGATAATCATTGATAAACTTTGCTGGCAGCAAAAGAAACTTTATGTAAATAAGCATGGTGTTAAAGATGTCAACAACCTGTTGTCTGAGTAGCAAGAAGTACATATAATCATAAACCAGAAATAATAGAGAAAGTGCAGATGAGAGGACTCCCCATAGCTTCTCCCTTCCAATCTATATTGTCTCACACAAGCTATCTATTCTTTTGTTGACTTTTCTGATAGTTTTCTGACACTCATCTGAGAAGACAGCAAAATATGGAAAGCCATCTGGCTAGAGCTAAATATTCCTTTATTGCTTTTAGCTATCCCTCAAGGATAAAACTATAAATCTGTATTTGAGTTGGTCTTAAATCTAAAGTGATGATAGAAAACTCAGAGCCCAGTTCTGCTACCTGACTACTTTATATGAAGTTGTGTATAAGCATGTGGAAGCAAAATGAGGTTTCTCATTTTATCATGTCTTAAACTTATGATAGCAACCATCAAAACTGAGTGTTACGTAACTAAATAGGTCTTACCCATAGAAATTCAGTGTAACTGCAATGGAAGTGAATCCTCTGAAGCTTCATCTGCATTTTCTTTAAGCTCCCATTCCTGCACAATAACATCATTTAAATATTTAGTAACCATCAATGATAAATATGCATGTGTAATGGATGTTGCCAGTAGTTGCTATAAAGCTTTACTAATTATAAATGCTGTGTTGATCAAATTACATGTGACCATAATAATAATAGTTTTGTAGCTTACAATTAAAAATTCCTCCTTCTGCTGAAGTAGGCTTTCTGTCATTACCCTTTGCATCGAACTGTTCTGTTGCCATTGCAGTAGTACCAAGCAGTGTGCAGACCAAGCTAGTGGTCTTCATTTGAGTTTCATCTGTTTCTGCTTACCTGAATGTTTTTGACTTAGTTCAAATTAAAAGATCCCTATTAAATTTGTCTGTCTGGTTTTCTTAGCAAAAACCTTACCTTTTATGTCATACTTGTTCTTCTTAAGTTCTTTCATAATTTTTACTGTTTTCCGTTTTGTTTTGTTTTGTTTTTCCCTTTTTGCTTGCTACTCTATACAGCATTTGCTGGCAGCTTTTGTAGTATCTAACTAGAGACAGACAGTTGTATTCAGACAAAATAACAAATGACTTGGACTTTCACCCCAAGGCTGTAATAGAGGGAATTTGAGCTGGATTTTTTTCTAGGGTAGAAAGAGATGGAACATATCTTTCTGTTTATATTTTTGAATGTCTGCTACATTGGGATTGTAAGAAAAAAAAAAAAAAAAAAATAGAACAAATTGTAGCAACTTTAGTGTTGTATAATCTTTAGCCACCTTTTACCTGACAAGTTCAAAGGACAGCTGTGTCAGCATAACTTATTTAAACTCTCTCTGTAACAGATATTCATTTGGAAATAAAACCCTTTAATAAT
This sequence comes from Oxyura jamaicensis, assembly GCF_011077185.1. Lineage (NCBI taxonomy): Eukaryota > Metazoa > Chordata > Aves > Anseriformes > Anatidae > Oxyura > Oxyura jamaicensis. The sequence continues at coordinate 126,247,031 of NC_048894.1, read as the reverse complement.
AATAATAATAATAATAATAATAATAAATAACAACATGAAGCAAGCAAACAAAAATAAATAAATAAAAAACAGTGACAATGAACAAGAAAACGAAAATGGAGAATTCTGCAAACTTATGTATTGAGATGGAGTTTTAGAAGATATGTTTTAATAAAACTCAATTTCTGGGAGAGTACAACATAACTATAGAGAACTTTGTGTTTTGTGATGTACATGAGGTGACATAATCAAAAGATCCTTTTTGGAGTTATGGTTTATGTCTCTATGCAAGAGAGGTGAGTTAAAACGCAGGGTTTTTCTCTTCCATCCTCCTCTCCCTCCTCCTCGCAGGCACTTTTAGAATAATTCTCCGTCATTCTCTCTGGGGTGAACAAATGAGTTTGATGTCCCACAGATAAACATTTTAACATACAAGCTCGGTAATATTGTTTCATGTTTCTGTTACCATTCCACTCTGGAGTTCCACCAGAGACTCTTCAAGAGTAAATAAGAGAAAGTTACATATTCATACTTATTCCAATAAAAGCAATTGAAAAATGACTTACATTTGTCTTATATTTGGTCTGTCTAAATTGCAGGCCATTTTTTCCCTAGATTCTAGAATTAAATATATATATATAATATTCCTTATATTCTCAGAAATAGCCATAGTACATAGCAGGGAGAGATCTTGACCTGTAAATATACCCTCCTTTCCTCTTCACTTTTCTTCACAAGGTTTCCATGGAAAAGAAACTAGGGCATGTGAGCAGGAAAGGAGCCATAGGAAGGAAGCTCTAATGTGAACAACTTTGGCTTTGTGACTCTGATGTTGAGACAGGATGGATTTATTCTGATGTGTGCCTGTTAGATCAAGAAATTCACATGCATCATGTGAAGGCTAAACATTATCCCATCTAATCTTCCATTTTAGTTAGTATTTACAGGGAATGCTTCCTGACTGGTCTCCTTATGTATAATATTTATAACTTCTTGATGCTGCTATTTATGGTAGGTACCAAATTTAACTAAACCTCAGAAAGTTGTGGTAGATGAGTTTTTTTCTTTTGAATTCTGAAACAATTTGAAAAGCTTCGTTCCACAAAATTGAGTCAGAATAGTTCCACTAATTTTGCAATGAACAAGTATTTTCCACCACACCATGATAAAATCTTTATATTATTGATCATGAACTCTTAATGATCCATCATCAATGAACTTTCAGTAATCTGTCATTCACTGTTACCTGCAGGGACGTGTTTAAAAAAAGCAATAACAGATGCCTGAAAATTAATTCAATATAATCTCTAAATAATTATAATTGCCTTGTTAACCTTGTTGTCAATCCTATGTAGATGTTCAGTAAGAACGGAAACAATATTGATGTACTGATGATATTCAACATTTTTTAATACAACTCAGAGAAAATAATAAATCTCTTTACTAATGGTTGAGGAGGGGAGCTTTTTCTTTGTGTTTTCCTGTTGTTGTTTTAACATGTGATATAGTTGATTGTATGGCACTTGATTTTTATAAGATAGAAATCCCAATAAAGTGACTGGACTAATATACCATAAGATAGGATGATGGTCAGCTTCAAATAATCAAGATATAGGTCTGTTCCTGATTGTTTTAGGGAACCAGAGAACAACCATATCCAAGATGTCTGCACTTTTGCATCTTTTATGACAAGAAAGTTATTTTTTTTTCTTGTTTTCTTCAATGTAGAGTTCATGAATATTTTTGTCAATAGTTTTTCAGATATATGTTTTCTTTGGTGCTACTTTAGGGGGGTTGTTGCAAATGTTAGCATACATTTCCACTTTCTTTACATGAAACATTCTCCTGAAATAAATTAACTGAGGATCTCACCTTTATGGACTGGGGGCTTTATTCCAAGCATTCATATGCTTTAATTTTATGTGTTCTGATTTCCACTTTTCAGATCATAACAACTAATATTTCTATTGTTCTTCACAAGAAACAGTGGTTTCTTGGTACTTCTTTTGGGAATACTTTTCATGAGTGGTGTTTTGCTGATTATATAATTAAGCCTGAAGTCTCACAACCATAAAATTGGGCAAAAATGTGATTAAAAGAGTGGGAATTTCTATTTTCCCACATCTGTAAATGTCATTGCATTGCTTCAGCCTCAGGATGATATTAATCATGCAGAGAAGTAAATAAATAAAAAATAGAAAAATGTGTTGACTTATATATATTGAAAAAAAAAAATGAAAGCAATTCATCTTTCACTTCTGGTTTGTGGTCATGCATCAATCACGTTAACTTTATAAAAAACACAGTCCAGGGAAAAGGAAGAGTAGATCTTAGAAGGTCCTTATTCTTTCCCAAAAAAAAAAAAAAAAAAAAAAAAAAAAAAAAAAAAAAAAAAAAAAAATGTTTGCACTTCGTAGAACTGAGCCCTGCAAAGCCCTGAGACCTTTATTTTCATTATCAGTCCTCATCTACGACTAATTTAACTTTTCAGGTCTGACTTCAGTCTATGTTTTAATCTCGAATGATTTACAATCTACTCTATCCTTGTAATTTAAGAAAAAAGGCTTTTTCCCACAGGATTATTTGGTCCTCATTTCTAGATTACATGGATGCACTGACCATCAATCTTAATAACAATGTCTGGCTAATCATTAATATCTGGCAGGTGTACAGTTGGTCTGATTATATCTAATTAATACATTAAAAAGAAAAAAAAAATAAAGAAAAAAAAAAAAACAGGGCGCAGTCTTGAGCACTGACCAACAATTATACAAACAATTCAGTTTTTTTTTTGTTTGTTTTGTTTTTTTTCCTGCTCTCTAGTTTAGTTTTGTTTATGGCAAGTAGGTCTTATGCAGACAAAGCATGGAAATGATTTAGAAGCAGCATATACATGATTTAGAAGCAGCTGTTGCCCACAGGCAGTGACGATGAGACAAGCCTCTTCTGGGGGGCAGAGAGGTTGGTCATATGGATGGAAGCTGTGTCATGCAAATTGCACTTTGGGCCAGAGAATGAACCTTAGCTCATTTCAGTGTCTGCTGTAATGTAACCTATTGAGTACTACTTGGACTATACTACACTGCACTTTAAAAAATGCTTTTAGATACACATAGATGACATTCTATTTCAAAAGGCTAAAATATTATTTTCCAGCTCATTCTTAGTAAATTCAGAAGATTACAGAATAACAATTTAGCATTACAAAAATCATTCTCAGAAGGCAAAAAAAAGGACTCAGGACAACTCAGAATTCAGGACCGTTTCCTTGTCGGTCTGCTCTTTTACTTTTTTTCCCCCACAACTAAAAAAGAAGTGATAAATCAGAGATTTATTATAGTAACTAGGAAACAACAAGGGAGCTATAAAAATTGTCGCAATGTATAAGTGGATCTAAAAGGATGAGCTATTACTGATTTAAAAGACAGATGTGCCTAGTTGAGAGGTATTGACTGTTATTACATGTGAATGAGGAGAGAGAGTGGAGCAGATTGCCATTAATAGGCTGTGTTTTTTTCCAGCTGAGAAAGTTCTGGGAAATAAGTGGGCTGTCTACTAATGTGGTGCTACAAGAAGCTGGGCATTTGTTATTTTTCAGTTTTCACAATGTGGAAGTTGTTACTCAGTTGTTTGTCATTTTAACTTCAATTAATATGAAAGTTTCTATTCAGTACTGAAAATGTAAATTATTATATAATAATTACCAGATATTGGTATATCATTTTATCCAGTACAGAACAAATAAAGTAGAAGGAAGTGGTAATGTAAAAAACAGGGAGCGGGCTGCAGGAGTGAAAGCTGATAACTTTTCCTGAAAACAGAATATAAACATTTTCAAGATAATTCAACACTACATAAGGTACAAAATCTCAATCATTTTAGGTTCCTAAAGACAAAATGTGTATTTGAATTTTAATTATTATCCTTATAGGGAAAAGATTAGGTTATTGATCATCCCAAAAGAAAAGAAAACACAAAATTTGGGTTTAGTATGGCTTTTTACATAACCTCCAACTGCAATCATGTCTAGAAGCTGAGGAGGTATGGTCTGGAAGAGCACTGTGCTACATGGACTGAAAACTCACCAGGTGGGTGGCTCAAAGTCCAACTGGCCAGCACCAAGAATAGTACTTCAGTGGCTGGTATAAGGGCCCATATCATTGCTGATATTCATCAGCAGCTGGCAGTACAGGACTTATGAGGGAAAGCTAAGATCTGGATTTCTTTGCTCTATTGAAAAGGAGGCTACAGGGTGATCTATTAATAGCTTACAACTTCTTGCATTGGGATGATGGAGGAGAAGAAACCAAATTCTCCTCAAATATGCCTTGGGACATTCAGATTGGACATCAAGTAAAAACATTCACTGTGGCCAGTGAAGCACAGGAACAGGTTTCACAGGGACACAGGGACATTATAGACTCTGTCCTTGAGGTTTTCAAAACAAGGATGCCCTAGCAGTTCTGGTATAATTCTGGCAATGGTTCTTCTTCAAGCAGAGTGTCAGACTAAATCACTTTAAACCAATATTTCCGCAGGTTTGTGAGTCTAAAATGTTCTACAAAGAGGGCATTTGATGCCAGCTTGATTGTCAGCACTAAAATGATCTCCATCCCTTTTATAGGCTTAGCCTTGTTTATCTTGAGTTCATGTGTATGCAAAATTTGTATTGATCAAAAGGAACATTTTTATCAAAACAAATCATGGTCTTCAATTAACTAGGGGCTCTTAGGTTGGCATTAAATTCACAAAGTCATGGAATTTCCTCACTGGAACTGATTTCTTCACGAAGGTAACTCAGAGCAGAGGGTTGACTTTTTTCCCTTTCATAAATTATGTTCCTACCAGTGATCTTTTAACATACCCATTTTATATTGTGTTCTATGAGGGGAGAGAAGTTCCACAATAGATCTCCTGTGAAATATTCCATGAGAAGCCTAAAATATACAAAATGCACAATAAAAAAGAATGAAAAAGGAAGGCAGTAAGACTTCTATTCCAATTTCTAACAATGAATTCTATATCAGAAACAAGCTGTTCATTTCCTGTTTTTGTGCTGAGTAGTTGGTGTCTGAATCAGTAAGAGGTGACCATTCGAAAAATAAAAGAGATGTTATTCAGGAATATTTGAAGTATTATGAGTTTTTAAACAGCACATAAAGAGAAAACACTTTGCAATAAAACTTTCTAGTAACTATTGGTTTGGCTACCCTATGTCAGACTTGAAAAGGTATATGAATGGAAGTTTTATAAAGAAAGAAAATTTGCAGAATTCACAAATATTTTTTCCACCCAAATTAAACCATATACCTCATATCTTCTCTGTCCATCTTCAAGGTTGCAACCTACAAAGATTTTTAAACTTTCAAACTGAAAATTTGAATTTGTATTATATTTAAGATTTAACTTGAAAATTTCCCTTTCAGAAAATGTAAAGAAATACTTTTTTATTATTATTAATCCAAAAACATATTGATAGTTAACCCACTTCATACTTCAAGTCTTGTGGCACTTCAGGTGTCAAAGGAGATGATTGTGTCCTACTTTTTGCTAAGTTAAATAGAACCAAGTTCAGCGAGGCTTGGAAGTCAACTTTGCAGTCAGGGGTTGCTAAATGTTTGTTGTATATACTAAATGTTTTGATTAGCTACTATTGCTTTGGAGCAAACAGATCGGATATTCTCAATAAAATAATTTCAAGGAAAATAATTATCAGTTGCTTGCCATCAGGAATAAATCTGTATGTCTGAAGACAGATTTTTAAAAATACCACAAAACTTAAACATTTGTAGGTCTAGTGGAAAGAATGTCAATAAAATGGAATACATTGTTAAGTATTGAAGCATTTACAAAGCAGATTTGTGTGAAAATCAAAAGGAATATCAGGAATGATATTTTTTTCCTTTTCCATTGTAGGAATATGAAAATACAGAACAAAGATGCTTCTGAAAACAGTTAGAAGACTCTGCTTCTGCTCTTGTTTAACAGCTCAGATAAACACCAAGAGCAAATAGTTTTCATGTCGATTTCCTTCCTTCTGTTATGCATGCTTAGCATGAAGTCTTTGCTTTGAGTAACCAAAGTTCAATCTGTACCTTGATGAACTAAGTCTGGGTTAACACATTGTTCACTATTGAATCAAACAGGATCCATATCCAATACCTTTTTGGCACCTTATGCACTACATTTATACAGAATATAGGCACCAAAGTCTAAAGAACAATCCAGAAATTGAATGCTACAGTGGTAATCTGTGTACATACCTCACATCAACTCCCATTTAAATCTCAAGTGCTAAGGAAACCAAGGCTTCTGTGCACTCACAGAAGTGCCTTAACTTAAGGAAATAGGCACTGGCATTTATCCATGCTTTTGTATGGTGTAAAGATACACTGGTAAAGCAGTGGAGGTGGGATTCATCTAACTTTGTGTGTGTCTACATCTGAACAGGAGATGAATTAGGCTTCTAAATCATTAACCACCAGCAGTACTTGTTTTTAAATAGCACTCTGAAGACTAATGTGAAAAAAGTCTAAAGATTAATTCCTCAATCTGAAGTGAATGCCTATTTCCAGTCAAGCTGTTCTTTAGAACTCATTGTCAGATTTCCTCTGTCCCTATTGGAAATTAAGGCACCTACCTTACATTTTTGATGCCTGCATGGTTGACAGCCACAGTCAGGTATACCGAAACCACTCTTAAACTCTACCCAAGGCTCAAACTCTACCAAGGGAAGGATGTTCATTTCATTAGTTATTCTGTGTGTACATCTGATGTCCAAATGCAGTAACACAATGCCAACATCTTCCATCCAATATCACAGCCAGTAGTAGGACATTTGGCTGCAGAATATGCATGAAAAAATGGAGACCTGGCTTTAACAGCTTTGTCAGCCTGGATGGATTCTTATTCAAGTTCTTATCTGCTTCTTCCAAAACACAATATTGCAATGAAATTATAAAGCAATTTGCTTGGAATAAAGATGAATGGCAACCTTTTGTTGTAGGTAGACCTTTGGGCAACTGAGAGTGCAAACGTTATGAGGGATCTCAGGAATGAGTTGTATTCTGTTTATTGCTATCAGGTGGGGGAAGAGAAAAGAGTTCTTATTACAAAGTTATTTCCACCAGAGTTCCTTCCTTCCTTCCTTCCTTCCTTCCTTCCTTCCTTCCTTCCTTC
>NC_048894.1:126223972-126239863 GCF_011077185.1 Oxyura jamaicensis | reverse complement strand
TTCCTTCCTTCCTTCCTTCCTTCCTTCCTTCCTTCCTTCCTTCCTTCTTTCCCTCCTTCTTTCCCTCCTTCCTTCTTTCCTTCCTTTCTGTATTTTTAATCTGGCAATATAAAAGCATGAACAATCCTGACATAAGTGACTGGAGAAGGTACAATAAGAAAATTAATTATATTCATCCACAGTTAGGCAGCTCATCCTCTCACGGTACAACTTCTTTTACAGATATATGGAGATGCATGTTTATCCAATAGCAGTAAGTTTTAAGATAAATAGTGTGAACTGTGCTATAGGTCACCTATTTTCTGTCTCCTTGCTCTTTCTCTCTGTAGAATAGAATGAAAAATTGATAATTTTACTATAGTAGGCACAACTTCTAGATTGCCAGTATTAGATCCACCTTTAAAATCAAGGGTCTACTTTGCATTTTGTGATTATGAAATGTCTAGTAGTAGCCATAATATTCCAAATAATGTCCCTTCAACTTTGCGAAGAGATGCATTTTGTATTGGCTTCTCCAAACCCCATTGGCTTGTTTTTCTTACAGTGCAGGCTGGTGAATTATCTCATATCATCCTCTGTCACCTCAGGTATATATACTTCAGTATCATTGCTTTCCAGATTTATCCTTCTTGTTGAGTGTCTGTTTTAAATTAATTTTCCCCAGATGTATTTGAAGTTTTCCAAGTTGACTCTCATTTTGTTATTCTCGGCCCATGTTTCTATTTTTTCTAGGACCCTCTATTATTTCCCTATCCTGACTGCTGTTGGCACAACCTGCATTTACTATCATCTGTGAATTTCATTACCATGCTTGTGTTACAATACCAGATCATTTATGTGGCTTTTAAATAAGACAACACCTTAAACAGAGCCCAGTAGCACCCTTATAATCAGCTCATACAGCTCAATATGTTGCTGTTTATTATTATATTTTATTTGTATTCTATCTGCCAATTTTCAGTCAATGTGATGGAGCTCAGAACCAAGCCAATTTGAGCTCATTTGAAGTGTAAGATTTCATCAGACATTGTATTGAATGCTATACCAAAACCCAGATTATATTCTCTTTCCTTTCTCAATTACTTTTGTAACTGTTCCACAACAAATAATCAACATTTGTACTGTACAGTTTTCACTTCATAAATCCACATTGCTAATAGGTCATGGGTCTGTAATCTTCTTGTCTGCCTTACTCCAGTTGAGGATCAAGCTTTGTATAAAACTATATATAACTTGGAATCCGGCTGCAGGTAAGTGGTAAGATTTCCCAGGAACTGAAGGAAGTGCTTGGGTTGAATGCCTTCATTGGGGGAGCAGTGTTTTGTTATGAGAGCTCTCTCTAGTGGACCCAGTTACTTCACACATGCCGAGCCTCAAATGCTACAATCTAGAAAGGCTCACTGTGATGCATAAAACTTTTAATTACATTAAAATCATAATGGGAGGAAGGAAAAAAAAAAAAAAAAAAAAAGAAGAAAAAAAAAAAGCAAACTCCTAGAAAAGGGTACTACATGTTAAGGTTATAGAGGAAGCCTTTCAAAAGCAATTAGTGTAGGACTTTTACCGCCTTCAGTGCTGGAACAGACTTCAGCCAACACACAATATTTTAAAATGTTATGTAGTTGAAGAGAGAACATACAACCAAATCAAATTCACAATACATTATAGAATAATAGGTACTGTCTAGGGTTGATAGATTATTATGAAGGTAGCATTTAAAGAACCTCTTAAAAAAGCATAAATTTTGAAAGGATTGCTCATACATTTATGATATGTAGAGTAATAACAGGTTACCAAACCAAATACTTACTGCTTTCCCATATTCCACTCCTGTTGTAGTAAGAACAGGGCCAGATCTCAGACCAGCATATTCAGAAATTCAAAAGAAGACCCCATGAATTATACTGCTCACTTGCAATAGTCACTGATAAACTGATGTACATATGAGGTTCCAGATGACAGAATATGTTATACAGTATACAAAAGCTTTAAAATAACCTTAGGGCAAGTGTATGCTATTGTGCTACATAGCAACTCACAGAAAATAAATAAATTAATAAATAAATAAAATTCATTTTCAATTTGGCTTTTCTTTTTCCTGAGTCAAAACTGAAAATAATGTACTTCTGTATGTTCTGATACTCATTTTTTTGATTAGGACTGAAATGAAAACATTATGTTTCCTTTTTGCATATATATATTTATATATGTATCAAATATTTATATATATCATAGAATCATAGACTCATAGAATCACAGAAAAGCTTAGGTTGGAAGATACCTCAGAGATGATCTAGTTCCAACACCCCTGCCATTGGCAGGAACGCCACTCAGTATATCAGGTTGCTCAGGTTGCTCCAACCTGACCTTGAACACCGCAAGGGATGAGGCATCCATGACCTCTCTGGGCAACCTGTTCCAGTGCCTCACCACAGAATCACAGAATCACAGAATCACAGAATAGTCTAGGTTGGAAGAGACCTCCAAGATCACCGAATCCAACCTCTGACCTAACGCTAACAAATCTTCCACTAAACCATATCACTAAGCATTATATCTAAACATCTTTTAAAGACCTCCAGGGATGGTGACTCAACCACTTCCCTGGGCAGCCTATTCCAGTGCCTAACAACCCTTTCAGTAAAGAAGTTCTTCCTAATAGCCAACCTAAACCTCCCCTGGCGCAACTTTAACCCATTCCCCATTGTCCTGTCACCAGGCACGTGGGAGAATAGACCAACCACCACCTTGCTACAGCCTCCCTTCAGGTACCTGTAGAGTGCAATAAGGTCACCCCTGAGCCTCCTCTTCTCCAGGCTAAACAGTCCCAGCTCCCTCAGCCACTCCTCGTAAGACTTGTTCTCCAGACCCTTCACCAGCTTTGTAGCCCTTCTCTGGACTCGCTCGAGCACCTCCATGTCCTTCTTGTAGTGAGGGGCCCAAAACTGAACACAGTACTCGAGGTGCAGCCTCACCAGAGCCAAGTACAGGGGGACAATCACTTCCCTGGACCTGCTGGCCACGCTGTGTCTTATGCAAGCCAGGATGCTGTTGGCCTTCTTGGCCACCTGAGCACACTGCTGGCTCATATTCAGCTGACTGTCAACCATTACTCCCAGGTCCTTCTCTGACAGGCAGCTTTCTAACCACACATCTCCCAGCCTGTAGCTCTGTTTGGGGTTGTTGTGCCCCAGGTATCAGGACCCGGCACTTGGCCTTGTTGAACTTCATACCGTTGGCCTCGGCCCATCGGTCCAGCCTATCCAGGTCTTCCTGCAGAGCCTTCCTACCCTCAAGCAGATCGACACATGCACCTAACTTGGTGTCGTCTGCAAACTTACTGAGGGTGCACTCAATCCCCTCGTCCAGATCATCGATGAAGATGTTAAAGAGGACTGGCCCCAGTACCGAGCCCTGGGGGACTCCACTAGTGACCGGCCTCCAACTGGATTTGACTCCATTCACCACAACTCTCTGGGCCCGGCCATTCAGCCAGCTCTTAGCCCAACGAAGTGTACACCAGTCCAACCCTCTGAGTGAAGAATTTCCTCCTAACCTCTAATATAAATCCACCTTCCTTTAGTTTAAAACCATTCCTTCTCATCCTGTCAATATCTGACTGAGCAAAGAGTTGCTCTCCATTTTTTTATGAGTCCCCTTCAAGTACTGAAAGGTTGCAATGAGGTTACTCTGGAGCCTTCACTTCTGGAGGCTGAACAGCTCCAGCTCTCTCAGTCTGTCTTCCTAGGAGAGGTACTCGAGCCCCTTGATCATCTTTGTGGCACTCCTAGGGACCTGCTCCAACAGGTCAACATTCTTCTTGTGCTGGGGGCTCCAGACCTGGATGCAATACTCCAAGTGGGGCCTCACAAGGACAGAGTAGAGGGGGACAGTCACCTCCCTCGACCTGCTGGTCACTCCTGTCTTGATGCAGCCCAGGATGCAGTTGGCCTTCTGGGCTGCAAGCACGCACTGCTAGCTCATGTCAAGTTTTTCATCCACCAGAACCCCCAAGTCTTTTTCTGCAGGGCTGGTCTCAATGACTTCTTCTTCCAGTGTGTACTCATGTCTGGGATTGCCCTGTCCTAGGTGCAGCACCTTGCACTTAGACTAGTTGAACCTCATTAAGTTCACATGAGCCCACCTCTCAAGCTTGTCCAGGTCCCTTTGGATGGCATTCCTTCCTTCTATTGTAGCAACCGCACCACTCTGCTTGGTGTCATTTGCAAATTTGCTGAGGGTGCATTCAATCCCACTGTCTATGTCAGTGATAAAGATATTAAACAGTACCGGTCCGAGGACAGACCATGGAGGTACAAGACTCATCACCAGCCTCCACTGGGACATAGATCCATTGACAACCACTTTCTGGGTGCAAACTTCAAGCCATTTCTTAATATACTGAATGTCCCATCCATCAAATCTATCTCTCCAATTTGGAGACCAGGATGTCATGTGGGACCGTGTCAAACGCATTGCAGGAGTCCAAGTAGAATCATAGAATCATAGACTCATAGAAACACAACGTTGGAAAGGACAAAAAGACAAGGTCATCTACTACAACTGTCCTCCTATCACCAATATTACCCACTAAGATACTAAATCATATCTTAGATGACATTGATGACATTGATGACATTGATCAGTCTTCCTTTGTCAACTGATGCAGACAATCAATCATAGAAAGCTGCCAGATTGGTCAGGCATGATTTACCTTTGGTGAAGACATGCTGACTTTCACATCACCTCCTTGTCTTGCATGTGCTTTGACATTGCTTCCAGGAGGATCTGTTCAATGATCTTGCCAGGCAGAGGTGAGGCTCACTGGTCTGTAGTTCCCTAAGTCCTCCTTTCTACCCTTTTTATAAATGGGAGTGATTTTTCCATTTTCCAGTCACCAGGGAGTTTGCCTGACTGCCAGGACTGTTCAGATATGATGGAGAGAGGCTTGGCAACCATATCAACCAATTTCTTCAGGACCCTGGAATGCATGTCATCCGGCCCCATAGACTTGTACCAGTTTAGTGTCATCAGGAGAGTGCAAACCTGCTCTTTGCTTACAGTGGGTGGGACTTTGCTCCCCCATCCTCTGTCTATGGGTTCGGGGAAATGAAAGACTTGGGAAGCCTGACTGGCTGTGAAGACTGAGGCAAAGAATTTGTTGAGTACCTCAGCCTTCTCCATGTCTGTCATTACCAGTTCACCCTGCTCATCCATCAGAGAGGATACACTCTTCTTGACCTTTCTTGTCTGAGCAATGTACCTATAGAATCCCTTCTTATTATTCTTTGCATCCCTTTCCAAGCTCAGTTCCATCTGTACCTTGGCTTTCTTGATCCCATCCCTGCACATCCAGACTGCATCCCTGTACTGTTCCCAGGTCATGTGTCCCTGCTTCCACTGCTGTGCATTTCCTTCTTGCACCTCAGTTTGAGCAGCAGGTCTTTTTTCAGCCATCCTGGTTGTCTGCCCTCCCTGCCTGCTTTTTTACATAGGGGGATGGAGAGTTCTTATGAAAACATCCTTAAAGAGTCACCAGCTCTGCTCAGCTCCTTAGTTCCTAAGGACAGTGTTCTAGGGAATCTCATCAACTAGATCTTTAAATATCTTGAAGTTTGCTCTTCAGAAGTTCAGGGTTCTGACTTTGCTCTTTGCCAGGCCTGTATTCCTTGAGATCACAAACTCAACCAGGGTGTGGTCACTGTAGCCCAGACTGCCTCCAATCTTGACCTCTTTAATGAGCTCTTCCACACTGGTGAGAACCACATCAAGTTACTCTTCTCTTCTGTTTGGTTTGTCTAATATCTGGACCAGGTATATCCTCACTGCACTCTAGGAATCTTTTGGATTTTTTAGACTTCTGTGTAGTTTTCCCAGCAGACATAAAGGTGGCTGAAGTTCCCCATCAGGATGAGAGCATGCGAGTGAGATGCTTCTTGTATTACAGAAACATAGAAGAATAATTAAGGTTGGAAAAGACCTACAAGATCAGCTGGTGCAACCATCACCCTACCACCAATATCACCCCACTAAACCATGGCCCTAAGCACCAAGTCCAGCCTCTCCTTAAACACCCCCAAGGACAGTGACTCCACCACCTCCCTGGGCAACCCATTCCAATGATTTACTACTCTTTCTGAGAAGAAATTTCTCCTAATTTCCAGCATTAACCTCCCCTGGCGCAACTTGAGGCCATTCCCTTTAGTCCTATCACTAGTTATCTGTGAGAAGAGGCCAACCCCCAGCTTCCCACAACTTCCTTTCAGGTAGCTGTAGAGAGCAATAAGGTCTCCCCTGAGCCTCCTCTTCTCCAGAGTAAACAACCCCAGATGAAGCAAGCATGCCTTATCCACAGGCTTCCCTTGATTGGCCATCATGTAGTAGACCCCAGCCACAGCTGGGCCTCTATTGGTTCAGTCTTTAGCTCTCACCCACAAGCTCTCAACCTGTCTGTAGCTGTTTCTCAGAGGCAACCCTTCACAATCAATCCCTTCCCTAATGTAGAGGGCAACACTCCCTCCCTTGCTTCCCTGTCTATCCCTTCTGAAGAGTTTGTACCTCTCTATTCCAATATTCCAGTTATGTGATCCATCTCACCACATTTCTGTGATACCAATCAGGTAGTATTTGTCTAACTGCATATATATATATGTATGTTCAGAAATTGACTTCCTAGTATTCCAGTATTTTTAGTATTTCTAGTATTCCACTAATATTTGCCATATTTTTTAAAAATAAATGTTGGTGTATGTTCAACAAATGAATGTTTATTAAATTCCTGCTTTAAAAAATTGTTTCTGAAAATGGTATGTTTACATATAATACATATCTAAAAAGGTATTCTCTTCAGAAGAGTTTTTTTCAGAAGAGCTTGACTCTGTGGGTGTCTAAAACTTCTCTAAAGAGATGTGAGTGGGCCATGTGTGCACAGCACTTCTAGGAGGACATGCAAGCACTGATCAAAAATTCCCTATATCTTGTATCTTGATCATGTTTAAATTAAGCAATTGTACTGAGGGAAGGCTAATAATCAATTTAAATTCCCCTATGACTGATGATTTAAATTATAGCATGGAATGTCCCTGAAGCTGTGGAGCTTAACAAAATACAGGCTAAGGCATTATGACAAAAATAAGATGTAAATAATTAGGGAACTGTTTTAAGAAAACCAATTATTTTCACCCTAATTAAATTATTTGAAAAGCATTTTTTGCAGTGTTCCACGATCCTCTAGTATCTTCAAGAAACTGAAGTTTGATCCAGGCCTTTTTGGTGTCAAAGGAAACTTCAGTAGAAATTAGATTCCTTAGGAAGCAGATGTGCTTACATTCCACTGTCAAAATAGGAGCTAAGCATCTGCTCAAAGTTAATCACATACTTAAACACTGTCCAGGACTAAGGTCATGGTTGCCAAGACCTGATCTTGCAGTACATATAAATCCAACTGATTAATGGCTTGGTGTGCCTGCTGGATAAAACAAATCTAATAGGAAATGCAGGGTTTGGGGCTTTACATTTTTTTATTATTATTTTTTGCCACTTAAAAAATAATAATAATAATCTATTTTGAAAAGACTTCAACTGAGTTAATGGAAATACTAATATAAATTAGGGTATTCTCATTTATTTCAAGTTAGAAACAAAAAAATAATAGTACTAAAGTAAACAAGATGCAACAAAAACTGTTGTGGAACAAATAGACAGAGGCAAACAGCAACTAGAGTCTCTCAAGGAAACTGAGGTTACTTTTGACAAGTACACATGGTTTCTTATAAACATAGCAGAACAGAGATAAAACATAGCAAAAGGCAATGAATATATTCCAAATATAGATAAAAAGTAATGAAAACTATGAGAATAAAAAGCCTGGAGCCAGGAGAATGCTCAGTAATATATGATTAGCCAGTCACTTTAGTTACTGGAAAACAGATTATCTGTCCTGTTTCAAGAAAAAAAATGTAAAATCTGTAATTTTGATACATATTAAAGAATAGTATAGAAAAGGAAATTATGGGAAGCAAGGGAATAAGTATGTAATGGAAATTGTGGAAAGAGAATGTGGAGGTGGAAAGCAGGAGGAAGGCCAAGCCAGCTGTTCTGTTGGACGACTGTGTGCTGAAGGTGTACCAGGTGAGTTTACCACTTGTGACACAAGATGAAAGTGTTGTCAAAGCCCACAGTAAGAAGGGCCCACCCCAAACTAGTCTCAGGGAGTACCAAGTCTGGAGAAACTCCTTCTCCTGCTTCAGTTGTTATTGAGGTCATGCATGGTGCTTTGAGAGATCATATCACCAAGATGATAAACTGGTAGCTGCCCACAATATGTTTCTTTAAGTCTAAGACATACCCAATACCTTTACCAACTGAGGTAATAAATCACCACTTTTATAAATAATCCCCCGATTTAACATCTTCGATAGCAAATTAATGGGCTTTCAAGTAAGCTAAACCACAAGCCATTAATTGCCTTCAGAAAATAGACACTATTCATGAACATTATGGCTTAAGCAAGACATACTACCACTATTTGTAATGTTTTGTTGTTTTGTTTGCTTGTTTTGATTTTTTTGGTTTGTTTGCTTTTTTTTTTTTTTTTTTTAATCCTAGAATTATATACATTTTATCCGATGAGAATTTGGGGTTTCAGTTTACTTTACATATAGTTTACCCACTTCAAGGATGTAACGCATCTTATAAAACTGTCTATGATAGCTTAATATTTCAGATTACTAGTGAAAAGAACTCCAAAATAATGTTATTATTATCTCATTTTGTAAGTTAGTTTCATGATGTCTGGTGCAGAGTATATTCAAAGGTTAAAGCTGTCATGTTTGATGTGTTTGTTCTTTGTGTAAGCAATTTCCAGTTACTTGGTTAGGAATAACAAGAGGGCAAGATCTGATTCCACAGCTTTCACCTAAGAGAAAGAGATTATATTTCACTTAAATTGCTCTTGCTTGTGACCTAAAAGAACTCTCAGAGCTATGGGGCTTGAAACAAGATACTTTTGGGGTCTGTGGTGTGGGACGTTTCTCTAAGGATCTTCTTGCACTATTTGAAACCGGCTCAAGGCAGGCCTTAAATTATGGGGACACAGTTCACTAGCATCTTTTTTTTTTCAGGGACTTTTGTGAATGTATCTCTGAAAGTGTCTAATGTATGGTATCTGTGCTTAGTGCATAATCATTCTACTTTACTTTGTGGAGCTTTGGACATTTTTGCTTACATTATTTTCACTTCTATCTAACTCTTCCTATTTAGAATACTTTATTTTGCCCATGTTTTATTTAATTTGGTTTCTCTGGGCATTGGGCCCAGTTTTTGTTTAACTTTGCTCTGTACAAACAGCCCAGATGTTCTTTCAAAAAAAAAAGAAAGAAAGAAAGAAAGAAAGTGTGTGTGTGGGGGGAGTTTGTAATTTTTATAAAAAAAAAAAAAAAAAAAAAAAAAAAAAAAAAAAAAAAAAGATCATGTTGTAAAGCAACAGAAGGAATGATTTGTAAATCCCCTGGATGGATTGTTATGGTTTAAAGCAAAATTGAGCTCCATCACTGTTTGGAACATCAGTTCATAACAAGGCTAACAAAAATGCTGACTAGGTGGAAGACAGAATACAAGCACCATTGATATATAAGAAAATTTTTATATTGGAATATTAATTTATAATGATCATTAAACAAAAATTTTAAAGTTTTTAGTAAAGATGGATCTAATTGAACTACAGGGTCAGAATCATATGTTTGTCTTTTCCCAGAAAAGTAAGGACTGTGGAACCATAGAAAACAGCAGGACCAACAGCTTTTACTGGAACTAGAGTAAAAACCTCAACCAGATCTACAGCTTTAAGAAGCGGAACAGTACAGTTCTGTATAGCAACAAGTAAGCAGCTGTCAACAGAGCTGTTTCAAAAGAGATGTCAGGAAATATGGAATAGCAAAGCAGGGACTGTACCCAAAAGGGAGGGGCAAAGCAACAAAAGTCAAAGAAACTACTGACCCCACTAAATTATTATCAAAGAGTGGTTACTCATGTATTTATCTAGTGCCACAACTGATATCATAAGCTGACATTACCAATAGGTTACCATTTTCCCAGTGAATAGTAGAAGAAAAAGTTTGAAAACATCGTTTATCAAAGGCTAGCTATAGCACTATTTTGAAGCCAAATCCTCAGTCCTGAGACAGAAGCCAAGATTTACCTGTAACATAGGGAAACTGCAAGGTAGTGGAAAGGAATGACATACTAAGATTTCAAGTGAGAATATAAGTTACACAGGGTTGTTTTAGTCATTGTGGCTTAGAGCAGTTTCTAGGTGTCTAATTAGTCGAGACTCCCTGTGCTTTCCTTTGCACATATTGGAAATGAGATCATCACAGAATCTTATCTTGCAATACAGAGTGAAATAAACATCTTTTCCTAAGCAAATTAAGATCATCCTAAAGGGTGTTGAATACTAGAAATGCTTTAAATCTTCAAGGCAATACACTACACTAGTTAACAGATATTCTGTTATTGATATTGAACTCATATGATACCAGGTTATGAAAAGTAACTACTATCTGTGCACATAGAACCTGAGATTCCTTCTGATTTTGTTAGAAATATTTGTGATTGCATGTATGACTTTGATCCTGGGTTAATGAACACAGTATAGACACATTGTGTTTGCTTGTAACTGACTCATGCCAAAACCCCACCACCCTTAACATTAAACAGAAAAACTTACAATGTCAATCATGTATATTAAAAAAAAATCATCTACAAAACTTTAAACCATTTAATTATTTAAATGTATATCTGTACCATACAAATGAAATTTATTACTTAGAGTATTAATTAGTAATAAAGTTCAGAGAGAGATTAAAAACATTCTTCTTCATTGGACAAAACTTTGGAACCCTTCTCTTCCCACAAAGAGACCCAAAAGACCTTGCCAAAGTCTCCCTCTCTCATGGGAATCACAACATTTTCTCATTGTTTCCTTTCAAAAAAAAAACAAAAAAACAAACAAACAAAACAGAACAACATAATAAAAACAAAACAAAACAAAACAAAACAACAGATCTTCTAAACCAATTTCACCTTTGCTGGTTTCCACACTTCACTGTAATATAAGTTTTCCTACAAAATTAAAAAGAGATTAAGATTCAAGAGAAAATGGAGACTGAAAGTAGTATCACATAGACATGTGCAATAATAACACATATAACAAGTTAGATCAAAGCCTTGGGGAAAAAATGTATTAATAAATAAGATAAGCAATTCATTTTGGCTCTGAGTCTAGTCAGGAACAAGTTCATATTTTCACTTTTCTAAAGCCAATATTAACAGAAACTGCTGTTAACGTCAGTGAAAACAACAACAACAACAACAACAAAAAGCAGTAGAATCTTGATAGTTGTGGTAACAGTTTTATCTTTCTTCTCTCTCAATAAAATCAGCCAGTCATTGAAAACACAATCATTCTACTAGGCTAATTCTTGAAAGGCAAACACCAGATATGAACATGTTTTCTCTACTAACTTCCTGGTCAAGTTCTGTTGATTTTTTCCTGATTTAACTTATATTACCAAAAAACAACAACAACAACAACAACAAAAAACAGTAACCCATGACTACCAAGTTGCTATGTGTCATAGCAAGTAATATGCATTTTCTCACACTGATTGGCTGCTAATTTGACAGCATGAGATAATGGTGATTTTTTATTCTCCACTGCTGAAAGTACAGATATTAGTTTGATTTTCATTCTTTTCGGCTTTAGTTCCTAAAGCTGAACAAAAACTGTCACTTGCTAGGTGCACTAGGTGCTTAAAACTGGGTCATCTGTTCCTGTGGCTCACAAGTAGCACTGTAGAAACTGGACAGATAACTCACTTTCATTTTTATTATGGCTTAGGGAATCATAAAATCTGTGCTGTCCATCAGGGTGGAGGTTTCAAACACAAAGAAACAAAATTTACATCTTTTCTCAAAAGTGTCCTCCCAGAGGCACCCGAAATTCAGAACATGAATTTTGTCTGCAAGGCTGGCAGCCTGCCTGGGATGGAAGGGAGCACTCTCCTGAACAGCCAGGGGTACATCAAACATGCTTCATATTTCATTTGAACTTACATACAGCCCCATAAAAAAATTCAGACACGATTATTGTCTCTCATGGGACTCCAGATCAGATTTGCAAGCTTTAGAAGCAAATGACAGTACATTATTTCCAGGAACATCAGCCTGAATTCATACATTAATATCTGCTGTGCTTGATTTGCCTTTTCAGCAGTAATAAAGGCCCTTAATACTCATTTTTACTCCATTCTGATGAGAGTACAAGAAGCAGATTATACTCTGCAGCTGACCCTCCTTTTGCTTGGCTGAATGCTTCTTTTTGGGGACTGAGGGAAGAGGAAGGTTTTTCATAAAGTCTAAGTCTAATGAAGTAGTCTGTCAAATTGCATATCAGAACACATTAGATATCACCCTATCACCCTTCCAGTGAATTCATGATGTGGGTTTGGATGAAAGCACTTTAGGTCTCAAGACATTTACGCATCAGAAATGCTACCAAAAGGCTTCACAGAATCATAGAATCACAGAATGGTTGAGGTTGGAAGGGACTTGTGGATGTCATCTTGTACAATAACCCCTCAAGCAGGGCCATCTAGAGTTGGTATTTGAATATCTCCAAGGAGGGAGACTCCACAATGTCTCTGGGGTTTCACAGGCTAAAGACTCCTGAAACTTCAAGGAACTGGTTAGAAGATGCCAGTTTCTTTTTTAGCTGGAGAACACACAGAAAAAAAAAGAAAAAAAAAAAAAAGAAAAAAAAAAAAAGATTCATATCTTGTTGTCATTCTGACTGAAGAAAATAATAATAATGATAATAATTTTCTTCCATACCTCAAATCCAGTAACTTGTTGTACCTTGAATATAAGATGTAGTCATGTATTTAATAAAGAGCGTTATCTTCATGGCAGAATACTGCCCATCTGTCTGTCTGCAGAGTCAGGCAATCAGCAGGACTCAAGAACAGGGTTCTCTCTCACCTTTCCAAAACAAAGAAGGGATGGTGAGTCTAAAAAGACTGCCTGACCTGTGAATTTTCCAGGTGAAATGTTATTTCAGGTCATGACTTTAATTCAGACCTGAAGGCAGCAGTATATTTAAGGGAATTTAGAGCTTGCTGAGCTTGAAGGAATAAAACCAAACAAGATTTATGAATTATTAGATTTCAGTAACAGAAAAACCACTGCAAGTATACCATGCAAGCCATAAATTTGCACTGTAGAACTCCCATAAGAAGTTAGAGCTAATTGTTCCATTTGATTACATTTCATAAGTTTTTACACATTTTCCAAATGAACTTTGCTCTTAAGAAAACGCTTATGTCAGGTGGCCTAATTTTATCTTCATGACAGGTCGTCTAATTTTATCTTCATTATTTCTATTTTTGTCAGTAAGATGGTAAACTTCTTCCTATATATTTTCTCTTCCATGTTTAAATCATCTTCATAAATTGACCTGACGATTTCTCAAATTTCTTCCTGATTAATAGACTGAGTTCCTTATATCCTAGGTTCATTTTCCAAAGCCTAGAGGGTCATTATTTTGGATCTTCTCTAACTCTTTCAAGTAGTTCTACCAATTTTTCTTGGACAGCTGAGATCAGAACTGGATGGGACATTCCTGTATG
This sequence comes from Oxyura jamaicensis, assembly GCF_011077185.1. Lineage (NCBI taxonomy): Eukaryota > Metazoa > Chordata > Aves > Anseriformes > Anatidae > Oxyura > Oxyura jamaicensis. Next base: position 126,226,178 of record NC_048894.1, on the reverse strand, counting down.
GTAAGCATAACATAGCATTCTCTTTTCCTCCTTTTAAGGACTCCCTATCAATTCAGTATAACACAGGCCTTAAAATCACAGATCAATGTCAAATTCATTGGAAGAATCAATAGTCAATCAATTAGACTACAACAAAATCCTTCCTGTAATTTGTTAAGAAAGAAAGAAAGAAACAAACTAGGCAACTGTAGCAAGGTTTATTCTTCAGAAACTTCTGTAGTTTGACATAAATTATATTTTAAGATTCTAATCCTCTGTAGATAGAGGGTCTGAATATATTACCTCACTGTTCTACACACTGTCCACACAAGGTTAGTGTGTCTGTAGTATCTCAAGTCATTTTAGTTATTTTCTGAAATTTAAATCATGATAGAATGATTTTGCCTTTCCCAGGTTTCTAACATTAATTTTGAAACAACAAATGATTCAGAGTGTTTATTAGATAGGCACTTTCAGGTTTCTCATCTGAAAATATTTACCTTTAACCAATGCTCTTATATCCTCCTCTCTGCCTAATTTGCTAAACTTTCCTGTTGCACTAGGTCTGACTGGGATGAAGTTAACTTTCTTCATATAGTTCATATGGTGCTGTGTTTTACCTTCTTTAACCCTTTAGATTCTCTCCCCCATTGTGTTGGGGGAGATGAATAAGCAGGTAGGAGGGTAGGGGGCTAAGCTGCCTACTACAATACTAGCTTATACAGGTTGCAGCACTTTTATCTTTGCAGTAGTTTATATTTAAATCTCTGTATAAACATTTGCAAAATATTTATAGTTACAATTTGTCTTGTTTTGGTTTGGTTTTTAACTTTGGGTTTTCTTTCTCATCATTTTTATTTATCATAGTCATTGATCTTTGTTTGTCAGTCACCTGCATTTTTAACTTGTTACCTGTTAAATGTAATCTACCTTTTTTTTTATTATTATTATTCTTTCTAAACTGCTTTATTACTTTTCCTATATTGCTTTTTCATGAAAGCTGCTCATTGTCATGAGTACTCCTATAAAATTGTAAACAATAAAAGTTCAACTAAAATATGACTAATTTGCAGGGAACATTGTTAAAAAGTTAAAGATATGAACATGAGGACAGTCAATATATTTAAAACATTGGCCTAAAAGGCCAATGGATTAAATGCTCTGTAATACCTCAAAATCACCATTGACCCTTTCTGAGAGTCCCAATCTTTGCATGTTAAAGGTCTTCATCTGCAAAAGAGAATACCTTATTACTTGCATTCTTCATATTGTAGTCAGTTTTTGAAAAAGAGAAACGTCTCTTTCGTAACCAGCAAAGTAAAGCCAGAATTCAATTTCAGCTTGAAAAGCAAGGAAGCTACTATTTTTTCTAACATTCTGTCTTATATAAATGTTAGTTTATTACCTAACACAGTGATTACTTAAAAATGAAGACTCATGTTATTAAGTACGTATGATTTCTATTGAATTGTTTGTTTAGCTTAATATGGTCATGATCACTGTGTAAAGGCTATGTAAAAAAATTACAGTGGAAACTACACAGCAGTTTTCTCATACTAGAAGCTCATAGTTTAAGATAAAGGTTGTGTGAATCTTGCTTAGATAAATATATGTCCAGTTTATGTACAAGAACTTGTCATTCTGTTCCTCACTTAAAGTATAACTATCTCAATTTCTTAATTCTTTATATGATACTTGTGCTCAGCAAAATATCAGAGCATATTTGTTTTTCAGTTAGTTCATGACTTAGGGAAGGAACATCTGATTCTGCAAGGTACAGAGGGCAAATAAAAGAAGTTGATCATTTTCGCTTTACATTAATTAGGTTCAGAATTTTCAGTCTTTCTTTTCAGACAGAAATGTCAGGACATCACCACCAACCCACCAACCCTTTAATAATTTTTTTTTCCTTCCACAAGCCTCTTCCATATATATAAAGTGACATATGAATAACTTGTTTCCTGAGCTGTAAAAAATACATATGTAGATTTCTCTAAAATACAAAGAAGGAGTACTTTTACCATTTCTTTATAGTTATCATTAATGGGGAATTTTATTTAACCAATACCTGTTTCCACTGGGAAATAAAATAAAATAACATAAAATAACATAAAATAACATAACATAACATAACATAACATAACATAACATAACATAACATAACATAAAATAAAATAAAATAAAATAAAATAAAATAAAATAAAATAAAATAAAATAAAATAAAATA
>NC_048894.1:126170537-126223962 GCF_011077185.1 Oxyura jamaicensis | reverse complement strand
TAAAATAAAATAAAATAAAATAAAATAAAATAAAATAAAATAAAATACTTCATGGGAACTTAATATTTTTTTGTTGTGTCATAATTGTTTGAAATTAGCCAGTGGGCTCAAATGTTACTGAGAAGAGCAGCTGGTCAGACATAAACACACAAAAAAGCCTTTTCTCTTTAAAAATTGAGATAAAAAATGGATCAAAATAAAAAAGAATAATAAAAGTAAGTCTGTATAATTTGAGTGTGATGCCATTAAAAAAAAAAAAAAAAAAGAAAAAAAAAAAAAATTTAATCTATAAAAATGTGTATATAAATTGATAAATTGGACAGTGAAATTTCATGTTTGATTACAGTAATAACAGAATCCTAAAAAGAGGAATATCCTGAATTGGAAGTGAGACAAATAAAGATCACTGAGTTCAACTTCTGGCTCCACACAGGACTACCTAAGTGTTAAACTATATATCTTCTTAGATATATATGTTGTCCAAATGCTTCTTGAACACCCAACACAGTTGGTGCCATAGCTACTTTCCAGAGGAGCTTGTTCCATATTTTCAAAAGAATAATTTTATAACTTTCCTTACCCCCAGTTGCCTTTGGGATGAAGCACTGGACTAAAAATGTTAAGATTTTAAAATTTGAGAATTGCAAGGAGTCAAATTCTGTCAGGACCAAAACAAAACAAAAAAAAAAAAATCACGATAGAGGTAGAGAAGCCGAGGTTATTTGCTGAATTCTGTTGGATGCATCTCTATTTAAAACAACAACAACAAACAACAACAAAACTTTGGTATCAGTGAAGTTAAATATCCACCCTGGTAGATAGGCAAATTGAAATGCAGAGGTCATCAGATAGGAGCAAAAAGACAGACTAGTATTACCCTAAAAGCTGCTTTAAAACATATATAAAGCATATAAAACAGGACAATGGCTACTGAGGTCCAAGCCAAAGCACAGAGTGATAAGTTTTGCTGGTTAGACATTTAACAGGGATAACCTGAAATTGTGTTGAATTCAGTGGAGATATATTGATCTATAGCAACAGACAAGTGACTGCCTCCATGTGACAGAGGATGATTTTATGGATCTGGAAGTCTAGGTGCTTCATTAAGCCAAGCTTTCTGAATTTAAATCATCAAGTTAAAAGGATTTGTTTTGTTTCATGCCATTGATTAAAAACATATGTCTTTAGCCTCCATAGCCTTTATGTACAGCAAGAAATGAAAGTTATAAAAAAAAATGCATATAATGTATAAATAGACATTATTAGCTGTATAAGTATTTAATCAGCATTAGTAGGAGATGGTAAAACTATATGTGAAAAACAGCTATATAGAAGTCATGAGGTTATAAATAGTACTAATAAGAAACCTATATATAAGTATTACTCAGTAAACCAAGAACTGCCCTATGGATAGTGGAATAGTGGAAAAAGCCATGAAGTGCAAAGTAAAAGAAGAATAATTATAAATACATTAATATATATATATTAATAGTAAAGAAGTGGTTTGAAGGGAATTGAGTAGAAAGAGAATCACAGAATCACAGAATAGTCTAGGTTGGAAGAGACCTCCAAGATCACTGAGTCCAACCTCCTACCTAACGCTAACAAATCTTCCACTAAACCATATCCCTAAGCTCTACATCTAAGGGAAGTACAATACATTACAAGTTACACAAAATAAGGGAAGTCGCGTGAAGTCACAAAAATACATTTGTTAACTGGAGGGGAACAAGGGAACAAAAAGAAATGAGTCTGGGCAATTTTCACTACAGACCCTAACAGGTCAGTATCCATGTTACATGAGCTCTTTGATAGGTTACTGAACTTTTCAAACATGGTTAGATTCTTGTTTGGTTATTACTCTTGGTCTAATTACAGCTCTGGGATTAGAAATTTCTTCTAGGTAGGTAAATATTTTATACATTTTTGATGATAATACTGTCCTTGAGTTTAAATCATTTTCTTTTCTACCTGATGTTTGTTCCCACAATATCCTGGTAGTTTATATCCACATTCTTTCTCCATTTTATTTTTACTTGTTTACTTCCTTGTCCTGAACTTTCATAGCTGTCTTGAATTAATGTTACATGAGATATACCTATGTATATTTTCTTTTTTTTTCTTTTTATTTCTTTATAGCATAAGAAACTCCTTTGTTATTTTGTAGTTACACTGTGCCAGTCCCTTGTTAATATATGTATTAGACATTTTTGTTATTCAATACACAATTTTATATGCCTGTCCTGAGAATTCTGGAAAGAGATATTCTCCATGTCTCACATCTGAATTATTTTAACCATTACATTTTCTTTCTATCTTAATTAAAGCAAATAATTAGTTACTTGGTACATATTTCATTTATTTTCAATCTCAGCTCTTACAACAGTGCACAAGCACCAATGCCCTCTTTCTTTCTTTTATTGGAAGAAGCATTGGAAGAAGCCTTTTTTGCTTATGTCAATATGTCTTACAAGTGTTAACTAAGTTTTACTTTTGACAGTCATGCTTTATACTTTTTGACTTTTAAGACAACTTTTCTTGGCTGAACAGTCCTACCTTTTGCCATTTTTGTAGAGTCTCTGCTTGTTCCTAATACTCTTCTTGAGATAATTATGAAATTAAGCATGGATACTTCCTATAAAAGTAATTTCTACCTGCCTCAGAATAATGTTATATGTAAAACTAGGGTCCAGCTCACTTGCTAGGCTTCTGTGAGAAGTGAATAAACGTTTCACAGAACAATCACTGAGATACCTTGATTTCTATTAATTGACATATCCTTTTCTTTCCATTTGATAGGTGCCCTGGTTTCAGCTGAAATAGTTATTTTTCTTCCTAGTAGATGGCATAGTGCTGTGTTTTGGATTTAGGAAGAGAATAATCTTGATAACACACTAATGTTTTAGTTGTTGCAGAGCAGTGCTTACACAGACCCAAAGACTTTTCAGCTTTTCATGCTACCCTACCAGGGAGGAGGCTGGAAGTGCACCAGGAGCTGGGAGGTGACTGGACTAGGACAGCTGACCCAAACTGGCCAAAAGGGACATTCTGTAACATATGACATCAGGCTGAGCAATAAACTGAAGTGGTTGGCTGAGGGCAGGGTTTGCGCTGTTTGGGGACAGGCTGGGCATTGGTCAGCAGGTGGTAAGCAATTGCATTGTACATCATTTGTTTTGCATATTTAATAATAATAATAATACAATAATAATAATGTCTTCTTTCCTCTTCTGTCTTATTAAACTGTCTTTATGTCAACCCAAGAGTTTTTTCACTTTTTGTTTGTTTGTTTGTTTGTTTGTTTGTTTTTCCAATTCTCTTCCCCATCCCGCTATGCAGCTGGGGGAGATAGGCAGTAAGAAAATGGATATGTGGTACTTAGCTGCCAGCCAGGTTAAACCACAACAATAGGCAAATGAGACTAAAGATCACCTTCACTCTCCTCACTCCTCAGTCTCAGCTAGTGATTCTTTATCCAGTCTTTACGCTGACCTAGTGTAAAAGGTTATCCTTCACAATAACTTGTAACCATGTTCCTAAAAAGCAGACAGTCTTCAAAGTCCTAGCTCCACTCTGGTGCTAGCTTAAATCCAGCTTTAATGGCAGACATATCAGCAATTCTTTAGTACAAAAATTGCTGGAGGCAGCAAATGAACCTCAGAAATGTAGAGGTGAGAGAACTTAAACTTTGTTGGCATTAATTATATCTTTTCAAGCAATGCCTGAAAAGGCAGTCACTTCCTTCTGTTTGCACCCTTGACAGCCTGCCAATGTCTTTTTAGTATTAGGAACCCAAAACATAGAGTACAACAGATAAAGTCTAACAAATAATAAATAACAAATAAAGGAGAATAATCAATTCCCTCCACTTGTTGAACACACCTTTGGCTAACCCAGTAAGCCACCAGCTTTTTGTACCATAAGGGCACAGTGGTACCTCATGTTCAACTTGCTGTCCACCAGGATTCTCAGAATCTTTCCTGTAGGTCCATAACATTCAGCACCCTGTCTATACTTCTGCATAAAATTATCATGTCCCAGGTGCAGGACATGTCTTTGCTGAACTTCATAAAATTTCTGATAGTTCATATTCCAGCCTACTGAGGTCCAACAGCAGCAAAACTACACTACAGCATGTTGACCACCCTCTCATCTTGTTATCTTCCATGAAATTTCTTAAGATGCACTCCATTGCACTGTCCAGATCATTAATGAAAATATTAAATAGTATCAATCCTAGTATTGACATCTAAGTAATGTCACTAGTAATGAGTAGCCCGTTGGAGTTCATACAACCTACCACAAACCGTTGAGCTTGACAGACCAACCATTTGTAATCTACCCATCCAGTTCATTTCTTTCCATATTGCTACAGAGATTCTAAGGTAATCCATGCTGAAAGTCTTGCTAAAGTTAAAGTGATATACACTATTCTAATCTGAAATATTCTATATATATACAAAAGAAACCAATTATTACCCTTAATATTTTTCATACTAGCTAATGTTTGTAGTCTGTAATTTGTAATTTTGTTGGTGCCTATAGAAATTTTATTAAAGTTTCAATTTGTGATCCTAACTCAATCAGAAGTCACTTAAAATGTCAGATGACCTTCATAGGAACTCTGTTGTGCAAGTCATTTTATGTGAGCACTTGAGGTTCCAGGAAAAGAAAAGGGTCAGGATTCACCATAGTACTGTGGTTGCATTGCTAATGGCATAGATCCTGTATAGTATTCCTGAAAGGCACTTAAATTTTGGGGTTTTGTTTTTTTTTGTTTTGTTTTGTTTTAACAGTGGGTTAAAAAACAGAGATGTTTGTAACAGCTGTTGATCAAACATCTGTTTGATAAAAAAAAAATAATAATAATAATAATAAAATAAATAAATAAAAAGTAGAAATCACCATATTTTTCTAATACAAATAAACAAAGGAACTTTTACCCTTTGCACAGACATCCTATTTGGGAAAAAATTATCAAAAAAACTCTGGGTTGTTAAGACAAAAAAAAAAAAAAAAAGGGGGGGGGGGGGATATGTTGGGCCAAACCTTCCCTTACTACAGTAAAAATCTCTGGAACTGGAAAGAATCCACAAAAAACTCAGAGTCTAAATCAGACAAGTGGCATGTTTTCCTGCACCATGCACAAGCAAGAAGTTCATCTAGTTAACAAGCAAGCTCAGCAGGACAACTTCCTGTCTTTCAATCATTTATAAACTTGGAAAAATTGTCCAATCCAGGAATTTTTCCAAAAATTACTTTATAAAGAGGTATTGCATCCTGTCGATTGCTCGAACCCTGCTAACTGTAACTGTTGTTTCAAGTAAATAATATATACTAATGGGCTTCCTGGATTTTGCATATGTTCAGACAGAGACGGCTGTCTCTTCGGATGATTTAATATTTACCAGCTCTTAAAGCAGAAAAAAACTCAGCTGCATCATAACCATTACTTTTGTTTAGTGAAGTTCTCACTGACTACAAGAGGGGAAACACAGACTCCAGGGAAAAAAGGAAGAGCTGGAGAACTACAGGCTAGTCAGTCTCACCTCTGTGCCTGGCAAGATCATGGAGCAGCTCCTCCTGAAAACTATGCTAAGGCACATGGAAAAGAAGGAGGTACTTGATGACAGCCAACATGGCTTCACTAGTTTAGATCATGCCAGACAAACCTGGTGCCTTTCTACAACAGGGTTACAACATCAGTGGATAGGGGAAGATTGACTGACACGATCTACCCAGACTTGTGCAAAGCATTTAACGCTGTCCCACATGATATTCTTGTCTCTAAACTGGAAAGACATGGAGTTGATGGATGGATGGGTGGATAAGGAATCGACTGAATGGTCAAACTCAAAGATTTCTGGTCAATAGCTCAATGTCCAAGTGGAGATCAGTAACAAATGGTGTTCCTCAGGGATCAGTATTGGGACCGGCACTGTTTAACATCTTTGTTGATGACATGGGCTGTGGGACTGAGTGCACCCTCAGCAAGCTTGCCAATGACACCAAGCTGTGTGGTGTGGTCAACATGCTGGAGGGAATGGATGTCATCCAGAGGGACCTGGGCAGGCGTGAGAGGTGGGCCTGTGCAAATCTCATGAAGTTCAACAAGGCAAAGTGCAAGGTGCAAGGAGCAATCCCAAGCACAAATACAGGCTGGGCAGAGAATGGATTGAGAGCACCCTTGAGAAGGACCTGGGGGTGTTGGTAGGTAAAAATCTCACCATGAGCTGGCAATGCACACTTGCAGCCCAGAAAGCCAACCGTATCCTGGGCTGCATCAAAAGAAACATGGCCAGCAGGTAAAGGAGGTGATTCTTCCTCTCTACTCCAGTCTTGTGAGACCCCACCTGGGGCTCTGCATTCATCTCTGGGGCCCCCAGCACCAGAAGGACATGGACCTCTTAGAACAAGTCCAAAGGAAGTCCACAAAGATGACCAAGGGGCTGGAGCACCTCTCCTACAAAGACAGGCCGAGGGAGTTGGGGTTGTTCAGCCTGGAGGAGAAGGCTCTGTAGAGACCTTATAGTGGCCTTCTAGTACCTAAAGGGAGCCTACAGAAAAGCTGAGGAGGGACTATTTCTGAGAGAGTGTAGGGATAGGACAAAGAGTAATGGTTTTAAATGAAGGAAGGAAGGAAGAGAAAGAAAGAGACAAAGAGAGAGAGAGAGAAAGAAAGTAAGGAAAAGGGAAAAAAAATGAAAAAAGGATAAAAAGAAAAAGGGAAAAAAAGGACGGAAGAAAGCAAAAAAGAAAGAAAGAAGTAAGGGGGAGAGAGAGAGAGAAAGAAAGAGAGAAAGTGAGAAGATAGCAAGAAAGAGAGAGAGAAGGAAATGCCCTCCTTAAAGAATTATGGCCAGTTTTGCCACATGCTTTATGCTTTCTACTTGGAGATTTATTGAAAGAATAATAAATCATTTATTGATTATACATTTGTAGAATCTGGAAACTGCAGTAGACATTAGTATGACACAATAGATTGTAAGTTAAAACCAAAACAAAATATAAGCATCTTGACTCAATATAAATAAATAGGATATTAAGAGCTCCAAATCATGATTTAAATCAGTCCATCATCAAATGACAAGGGACTTTACACTAAACAGGAATATAGATTACCCCTGTACTTGCAGCCAGCAAGCATAAGAGCAAAGCATAATTTTACGTTTTGCTAAGGGGTGTTGTGTGTTTTGGACAGTTTTCATCATATCTCATGGCTGATCAGCACTCAGAATATAGTACATATCATATGAAAGCTCAAATCCAAAAAAAATATCTTAGTTTACTACTCCTCTGTTTCTGGCCAGCTTCATTTTCTCAGCTCACACTTGAACAATCAAATCTGTTTGTCTTATAGAACAGAACTTCAGTTCTGTTCTATAAGACAAACAGTTTTCTGTTTAAATCTTGCATAATTATGGCTTTTAAGAGAACTCTACTAAAAATATAGCCTCTCATGTTTCATACAGAGTACAGGCTGGTATTTGTACATTCTGCTGTTTTAGGGAAATAGCAACAGTCTGACATGAGGAATGTCATCATTGCTTTCAAGTTGTTTTCAAATATTTTTCATGCTGCTTTCAGAGTTTACAGAAACAATGGACAAAGGAAAAGAAATTTTAAATTTTCTATGCAAATTTATGTGACCATGATGTTTCTTAGTTGTTTCTTAGTAAACAGTCTGCCATTATCTAGAGTTGTTAAATTTCTTTTCCTAAGAATCTCGTTTAACTTCTAGTTTTGGTTTAATTTATGATTACTTTTATTTGGCTATTGCATTTCCACCAATGTTAGCACAATTTCCTAAAATTCTGAGAAAAACAGTAAACAACTCCTTTTTTCTTTTTACCTTACCAGGATATTTCATTGGCCACTGACATAGAAGTGCCAGATACCCAGTGCCATTTCATTTACACAAAAATATAGTGCAGCTAAGACAACAAAAATTGTATAACTGGCAATTTTACCTCTGAAGAAAAAGGTAAAATTGTGCGGCATCACTAAGTTTGGAAACAGAATTTTCTTGAAGTCATCCAGCTTATTGGCTCCCAAGAAACTTCTGAACAGCTTCTATATGATGTAAAACTGTCCTGAATGTTCTCTGTGGGACAAACTAGTCTAGAGCAGGCAACAGCAGGTATTACACAGATTCTTACCAAAAGCAAACTCACATTTTCTATACATTGAAAAGTGTATGTGTCAGGAGGCATGGGATAAATTATATCAAATAAATAAATAAATAATAAAGTTTTGAACTCATTATTGAAAATCCAAGCTGTATAATAATCACATAAATTACATGACTGGGTATTGCTTATTCAGTAAAAAACTATTTGAAAACCCAAAGCCAACCTTCTTTAAAAGCTCTCTTGCATAGAATGCTAAAATGTTCAGAGAGCTACTGTAGTGAGCAAGTCTCTGGAAGAATAGCTGACTACATTAATGGCATGCTAAGACTGAAGACAGATTGCTTTTACAGTCCCTCCTTTAAAATATTTTACCTTTTATGTAAATGTGACAGAAAATTCTTCCAGTTCCTTGCGAATGCCCTTCATGGAAGCTGCCTTCAGAAAAGCTACACACATTAACCTTGTGCTGACACTACCTTTTAATTTAGTGATTCCAAGACCCTGAACAATGGTTGTATTGATATAAGCTGTGGTATTCAGAAACAGTAATTTTTTTCTGTTGCTTCAAACATTTTAAATATTTTAGGTTGGGGCTAAGTGAGCAGAAAATGCTGTCACATAAGAAAGATTTACACCTTTCTACAGGTGTAAATGATTTCATAAATCCTTATCATCAAAAACTACAGGACTGGTTATTTGATCTACAGAATGTATAAAATCAAATAGACTTGAAGTCATTAGACCTTGTAACATGGACCACTAAGAAAATATTCTATCTACTTCAATGTGATACATGCAATATCTATTTGTCTTTTTGAAGAGAACATGTCGAAATTTGTAGCTGCCTTGAAAACCAATATGTCTTTTGGGAAAGTCCAGTCTCATCTGAAACTGTCTACAGCAGTGGTTCCTGCAGGGTTTCAGGCAAGAACGAGAAGATTAAAAGAAAAGTAACTGCTAGTGAATAATTTGAGATATAAGGCATGTTCCCCACCATTAAGAACGAGAACGTGCAGACAGGAACACTGTGCCATATATTCTCTTTCCCTGAACTTTCTAAATAAGCATGCACATAAAATATCATACATTTTAATAATCAAAATTTGATGTCAGATATTTTATTTGATATTCAGAAATCCACAGTCTAATAAAGAATTATAAGCTTAAAGTAAGAGACTAGCTGGTTTGGCCATATAGCTTTCCATCAGTTGCTCTTTTTCATCATGAGCTTCAGCCTTATATCTCTTCTGTTTTAATTCATCTTTGTGACAGTAGTGGCATTCTCTGCTGAACAACTAAGACAGTCCTTTTCACTGTTGTCTCATCAGTCCTATACCAGCAATATACCACCAGGAGGTGGACACAGTAAGACCTAAATAGTGAATGTGGGAGGGGACAGTGTTATTTTGAAGTAACCTCTCTCTTTAGAGCCTTTGTATATATTTGTCCAGAAAATCAGCTTTACAGATCATAAATAGGCAAGGTATAGGAGCTGACCTAGAGTCCTCTAAGTGTTTTATAAAAAGGTGATTTTATTGAGAGAACAGCTATGTTCTATATATATGTTGTGATCAAAGAAAAAAGCTTCTTTTGTACTCCATTGTACTTAAGCAAAGTTTTTTGAATGTTTGTGTCAGAGTAGAGGTGAAGAGGTTTTAACAAAAAGGGAACTCATAAGTGACAAAAGGTTATTTCTGAGAAATCTCAGTGTACATGGAGTTATTGCAACATAGAAATGTGAAGGTATGCTTTGGTTGAAGTTTTTCAATATCAGAGAGAATTTGTTAATTTTGGGTTTGTGGCTGTAAAGCCTTCTCTTCTAGATGATGTACACTACCTTCAGAGAATGCTGTCTTTGCTAGACTCAAATCATCCTGCAAAGGCAGCAGACATTTATTACACTGGAGTGTGCATGCTGTGTTCAGTACCTGGATTTCAGATGTTTGAATGTCTTTGAAGTTATTGTCATGCAATGGATTTTCAAATAGAACTAAAACAAACCATATAATTTCACTATCAGAATCAAGCCTTCAGAGTTTCAAGAATTACTGGATCATTCTGTCAATGTTAGAGGCCTAGAAAATCAATGACAATGTATAAGGTTGTTCTATTTGACCTAATACTTCCACTAGCGTGACTGCCTTGCTAGAAGTAATGATACACCATTTTGAATTGTTTTGATATTATTTTTTATAAAAGTGGCTCTTTGGTATAAATCAGTTTTGAATTTGGGTTTAAAATATTTGGTTAACATTTTCTCATATTCCTATAAAAGTAAATAAATAATAAAAATTAATAAAAATAATAATAATAATCTTATTTACGGTTAAATTTATTTAGCATTGGATATAGTATAACTTCTTGGAGTGTGCTTTTATTACTTCCAAGACAACCTATTGGGTTTTTCTGAAAAGTGAAATAAAATTTTTATTATAGTTTGTTATAGTATTTGGACAGACAATTACAACATAAACACAAATCCTAAATGCCATATAAAATTAGCAGAAAGATTTGACTTTCTCACCTTATAGTTTCTGTCTCAACAGATCACCAAATTTATTGTTATGTATGACATACAGCCAAGATACGTGAGATACATTATGTTGAGAAGGGACTGAAAATAGGTTTAACTTTTTAAACCAAAGAAAACAAACTAATTATACCTTGTTCTTAATATGTGTATATTGATAGTTTTGGAATGGTTATGGATTGATTATCCTTGTATCTCTAAGTATGCACACAAAGTATTTGTCAAAAGTATGTTTTCAAATACTGTATCCTTACATGGTTTGTGCCCAGAGATATCTGTAGAAATTTAGAAATAGCAAGAAAATTAAAATTTAAAAAAACTCATCAGAATTTTAGTCTATTTTTCCAATGTACCCACTACCAATGGCTGTGGAATGCAACTGTGTATAACATTTTGGATTTATTACTTGTAGTTATTTGGATCTACTTATACAAGTTTATACAAGTTACACAAGACACTTACACAAAGGGTTATAACTACCTTACAAATCACCCAAACTGACAGCAAGAAATGAAATAAAAGTTGTGGTCAGCTTAATATTTCTGAAAATATCAAGGAGAACATATTTGTAAAGAGGATTCATAGCTATTGCACTTAAGATGTTTTATATCAAAAGGGAAGCAAGTTGAGAATAAAAATATCTTCATATTTCCCATTTAAATAATAGACACTTAGTTTAAATGCTTTATCTTGTTATTTTCCACAATATAACTTAAAAACTACAAGGAATCTGTGAGGTAGAAAGGATGTAAACCACAATATCACAGACACTTTAAAGCTAGAGAGGACTTCAGCTACTTCTGCCTGTCAGTGGCTTTTTTTTTTTTCCTTCTGGCCTGCAATTATATATTTCACAATCACTCCAGGGAATCTGTTCCAAGGCTTGGCTAACCTCAAGGCTAGAAAGTGTTTTCTAACGTCTAGGCTGTTTTTCTGCAATTTAACTTATATCCACTGTAACTCTGAAGAGCAGCGGTTTCCCTTCTTTGCAGATGTTGCAATACCAGAATCGTGTCCCCTTTCAGCTTTCTTTTTCCTGGGTCGACAAGCCTGTGTTTTTAATTTCTGTCTCACATCATACCTTCTTGAATCCCATCTTTCTTTTGCATACTCCCAGATTGTCTCCAACTTAACTGTGCCTTTCCTAGGTTTCAGTTCCACAAAGTTGACACACAATCCCAGCCAAGGTTTTCCAATGCAAAATTGGAAAAGGAGTTATTTTAGGTACCATTTAGGCTCTGGTTTTCTTTGCTATCTCACTGTTGTTTTGCAACAATATGTCACTGCAGACATTTGATTGCTGTGTGATCCACTCTAGCCAACATACTTCATGAAGGACTATTGCCTTGTCAGTTTCTCAATGCAGTATTAAAGTATTTAGTTTACTCATTATTGTTGTATAGTAGTTGCTTTCTTTCTGAGAGTTCTTTTAGTATCAGAGGATGATATTAAGAAGGCTATACTGACTTACCTAGTCTGTGCTCATGACAGAGGAGGAAGAATATTTAGTTAGTAAGTACGTAGGTACGATGTACTCAAGCATTCTTTAACCTGTTCTCCCATATCCTAGACTGAAAAGTTATCCCAGTAATGCCAGTGTGAAATAGACTTGGCATCTGTTAAAATATTACTATTTTCATTGACAGATAGAGAAATTGCAGTTAATATTTGTCTGTCCAAGCATTATCTGTTGATAATTTTCCATCTGTTAAGTAATAGAGGAAAACAAGTATACTACCACTGTTGTACTTTTAGAAGACTTCTTGTTTTTCTGAATGTCTCTTGGCATATACTGCCTGATGTCTTTGTTCTAGTGTTTTGTAAGTACTGTCTTCCTTCATAATTTTACCCATTTTCCATTCTCTATATACTATCTTCTAATGTTTCGGGTCATTTGTAAGATTATGATTCAATCAATGTGATAAATGATTGAGTCCCAGATAGGATTCTAATTAAAGTTTGTAATTTATGAAGTGAATAGAGGCAAGCAAACAGCACTGGGTGCGCCGGGAGTCTCTGCTCCACCAAGACGCACACCTATTACATCAGGTGGCTGATTTTTATGCTCCTAGACTAATACATATTCATCACTATTCCTAGAAAAGGCAGGGTTATTATAATTTGTTCCCGGAATCCGAACCCTCTCCGGACGCATGCATATCAGTCTCTGGTGGTCTTTCTGGGGGTCTCTTGTACTGAAGGCTCATAGTCTTCCTCCCAGGCTTTGTCCTTCGGTCGTCCTTCAGCTCCCCTTTTCTCCTTATTTGGTGGATCTCTTTGCCAGATATCAGAGGCTTGGGCAGTATCCCATGCAAAAGTCAGCAGTTTCCTATAAAAAAACAACTCCTTGGTCCTCTTATCTCCCAGGCTCGAGTCTCAAAGTTTGCCCTTCAAACCCTCTATTTACACAAATTGCTGGACCCTTCCTTTGCATGATACAAGAACTATGTACACTAATCACTCTGTTTTTCTTAAATAGAAGGTTATATTTCATCATGCGGTCCTAGCATTGCTCCATACTGACACGAATCAAATTAACACATTTCACATTATATTCATTATACTACCTGGTCTCTTTGTTCTAGTGTTTTGTAAGTATTGTCTTCCTTCATAATTTTACCCATTTTCCATTCTCTATATAATATCTTATGATTCAATCAATGTAATAGTTTGTGTTTCAAAACATATATTTCAGTGTCATTCTGATAGCAGTTAGAGTCCAGAACATTGATGCAAGGAGGATCTCTTTCCCAAATGGGTTATTCTTCATAATTTACTTTTCTCAGGTAGCATAAAGCATTTGTACAACCGCATGCATTGCAAAATCCAGTCCTGAAGATATAAGCATATATGAAGCTCCAAAGAAACATGTATATGAAAGAGAAGAGCCAGCCAAAACTGCTCACAAATATCTCTTTCAACTTCAGAAGGTCTGGGGAAATCCACAGAGCCATTGCCAACCTTAAGCATAACAGGTATATCTGACAGTCACATAAATGTGCCTTTTATTCTCAGTTCTCTTACAACCTTCAAGAAGAATTTTAACTTTAATTATATATTGTAGAGCTTAGGGATATGGTTTAGTGGAAGATTTGTTAGCGTTAGATCAGAGGTTGGACTCGGTGATCTTGTAGGTCTCTTCCAACCTAGACTATTCTGTGATTCTGTGATTCTGTGATCTTCTGAAAATTCATCCAAATTAAATTTATCATAGAAAATATTAAACTTTCATTGTATTTTCTAGAACATTACAAAAATAGGTTTTCATAAAGGGTCACCTTCTCTGTTAAAAAGTTAGGCAGGTAATCATTCAAGAAAAAAAAGTCTGGAACAACTGCATGAGAGGGAAGGACAAGGTCAATTTAAATGCAGTGAAAGTGCTTGCCCACATCTGATGCTCTGATCATGCTGACTTCATAGGTAAATAAGATAATTTCAGGTAATTTCCCTTAATGATTCAAGTTCCTTGGTAAGCAGGGATAATCAAATTTTTACCTCCATACCCTGTGGTAAGCAGGGATAATCAAATTTTTACCTCCATACCCTGTCTTTTAGTAATTATTGATCCTGTTCCACTTTCCCTCTTAAAACCAGGGATACATGTGCACATGCATGCACACATACATGAATATATATTTTTTTTTGGCTTTTTTCAAATAGAAACATGCAGAACTTATTATGATGTCAGCTGATGAAGTGGATTTCAGAGCTTAAGTACATGACATATACAATAAATATTAGGAACATGCATTGCTAGATTCATCACTACAGTGACGCTAGTTATTTCAACATTTAACTTGTAAGCAGGTGAATATCCATTACCAAAGTCTGATATAAAGATAACATTATTTTTTTAAACTAAGCTCTAGAACAGGCTTTTCTTTCTTTGAATCACTACAGTTCAAGTGATTTTTTTTATGAAAGGGTTTCAATTTATAAAATCTAAATTAAAACTAATTATGGTCATGATTCAGATATTAATTTAGAGAAATTGCCAAGTCTTAAGAGAGTTAAAGTAGTTTCTCAGCAAAGACTGTAGTGTTTCATCTATTTTCCTAAGAGCACCAAAATAGCTAACTCATTATCTGAGTAGAAATCATATTGGACAAAACTTTCCAGGAGAAAGGGGTTTTAATAGGGCTTAATCAAATACCTCCAAATATTATTCTTTATTTCTTGCCTTTACACTCCTTATTGCTTCCAAAAATACATATCCAAAAAAATGTGTTTAACATCAATATTTTCCAGTATAAATTTGACCTCATTTACATGACCCCTAAAATTTTGATTTTCTGAGAAAATTTGTGTGGGGAATTCATAAATCTTTAATCTATTCAAAAGCACTTCAGTTCTGAAGAAAATGTAATGTTAAAACCTAAAACACGTTCCAAAGAGCAAGCAAAAGGTAGGGCAGTTACTGTAGCATAGAAGTAGTGAACTGAGTGCATCCAGAGTTTAAGAGGCGTGTACACAAAACTTTAGAAAAGGGCAGTTTGTAACTGATTTCACAGCTTGGACAGAGAAATTGCAAAAAGATTATCTGAACAGGACTATTACCAGAGACAGAGAGAGAGAGAGAGAGATAGGAAAATCAACTGTGATAGGAAAAGCAACTAAACAAGAAAAGTATATGTCCCGAAACAACTATGTATCTGTATTTTTTAATCCAGAGAAAATATCACTGCTACTACTACAACTTAAAAAATTCAAAACATTTAGATTTTTTTTTCATCAGAAGGCAGACCTCTCTAGAAATGGATAATTCCTCTAAAAGACAGAATTTCAGAAAGATGCCATGAACAGAAAATAATAATAATAATAAATAATAATAATAAACTGCATTTCTTAGACAGAAACAAAGGACTAATTAAAGATTTAATTCTACCCTAGCTCTTCTAACCTGATATTCAAATTCAAAGTAGGAATGATTATCAGAATTCAATGACATATTTTGCTCTGAGAAATGTTTCAACTGTATTTTCTGCAATTAAATATTACCAGCTTTAATGCAATTACCATTAAAATTAAAATAAATTAAAATTAAAATATGCTAAATTGTGCAGAAATGTTTAATATATCTGAATCAGTGGAGGCATAAAATGTTAGTTATGTGCTTCAGAACATTGTTCTGGAAGAATACCCAAAAATTCAGGATAGATTTTTCTAAATTATGAGGAAAAATTAAAACAAAAAGCAATACAGCAGAAAGAAAACTTCTTACAATAAATTAGTAAACTCCTTTTTAAAAACCCACACACCAGAGATCTTCTTGCTTCCATATGCTCTCAAAATCAGAGCAAAAATTACTAAAATACTCATTTCACTAAAATAAATATATATATATAAGTGCCAAAAATAGAGTTTTTAAGTTCTTAAATTTAGGAAAAGTTTTTAAGCTTTTAAGTTTAGGGAAAAAAAAAAAAAAAAAAAAAAGAGAAAAAAAAAAAAAGAGAGAACCCCTTGCAATGCCAAAACCTTAGGTTTTGTGCAACTATCCCATCTCAAGAATTTTTCTGCATTTCTGGTGCTTTCCAAAAAACAGATGTGTGTCAATATTTTCTACCAGAGACACCTCTTCAAAAATATATAGTACCAGTCCAGTATGGACTCTTGCAGCTTCATGCAAGTATGGTCTTCAGACTCTTGAGAATAGCTAACCTGTGTGAGTTGTGCAAACAGGGACACCATAAGTATAATATTCCACTGAGTGGTGGGATACTCAAATTGGTCAAAGCCAGTTTTATTATTAGAAAATTTAAACTTTAAAATGTGTTTATTTTGTTTTTAAGTAAAGATTAAAACACTTAGTAAATGGCAAGATAGAAAAAAATATAAGGCACTGAAAGTCAGGACTATATTTGGTAACCAAGGTCGGCTTTAGCTCCATTACACACATCTAAGACCTCGCCTAGCTGTTGCACTGCACTTCATCCTCCACCATGGCTTGCATGCCTGGGAAACTTCTTAGAGCTGCTTGTCTGTTCATTCCATTAGCTCTTCCGTCTTTCTTCTCCTCTGTGTTCCAGGGAAAAATAAATAAATAAGTAAATAAATAAAGCCTTGGAACAATTCTATATATATACATCTATTCAAGTCAGAATATCTACACTTGTGTTTAACTACCTCTACAGAATCACTCAAAAAGACAGACTGGTAGGACATCTCATAGTAGTCAAGACAATAAATCTTTTCTTCCCTTTTCCTTCTCAATTCTTCTTCCTCAGCATTACATTTTTAGTTCTAACAGCACATCTTCCTATCTATATGTTAAAACCCCTAAAGCCACAGAAGTAAAATTTCATAAATTTTGTATTTTGAGATTCTACTGCCTTAGTAGGAGTATGGCAGCATGGCATTCATTTCAGTTTGATCTTCACATGGGGAAAAAAAAAAAAAAAAAAAAGCATAACACAACACACTGTGAACACTGGGGATGGGATCGGTGCTTGCTTGAATATGTTATGACAAACCTCACACTGTTAGTTTTAAGGGATTTCATTCTGAGGGGTATGTGACAACAAATCCTTCCTTGGATCTTTCACTTCCATTCAAAACTATTTTAAAATAACAAACAAGATCTAACTCTAAGAGGTTTATCATTTTGATTTATCAATTTAGTCAGCATTTATCATCATGCATCTAAAAAGAGTTAGCTAGCAGCAAAGGCTGATCTATCTAAAAAGTATGCTTTCAAGTTCATATGAATTTCAGGCTAATATGAGTTTTCACTATATCATTGAAGGTTTAAATGAATTTTCATGGTTATGAGCCTGTAAGCATAACAGTTAGCCCAACTCCCATTAGCTAATTTCTGTTTGGCAGCTAACTGCCCTAAAGGGCTCTGTGAATTGTGTATACTCCAAACCCCAAAGCTTTCCTAATCTTTCCTTTCATTGGAAAGGGAGACCCTCTGCTGATGGATAGAGGAAGTGAAAACAGTGAGACTTGCTCCTGAGTTTAAAGGTTCTCCTTGTGGAGATTATGTTGACCTGAGACCTATGAGACTATGCTAGAGTTGTGAAAAGTTGACTGCCAACAGGCATAAAAAGGAGTCGAAGTTGGGGAGAAATAAAAATGTGAAGTAACAATTCAGCCACCTTTTTCATATGCATTATAATTACTTGGGCAGAGCCTTACTTCTTAGGTTTGTTTGTTTGTTTTTGTCTTTTGTTTGAATGTTTGTTTGTTTTTTCTCCTGGCTTTTGCAACTGTCCTATTCTCTTAGCATCTTTTCTTTGTATGTTTTAAAAAATATAGCACAAATTGTTCTGAATTTATGTTAGTCAGATAGAATTGGCTGAGCATGAGTGGACTGTGATTTTGTGGAAGCTCAGTGGCATAGTATTTACACATGGACATAAGCTAATGAAAACATATACTGCATGAGACAGGAAAAGGCTGAAAGTGAGAATGGAGAGCACTTAACTAAGCTGTGAATTTTTTGCCTTTGTTGAACTACTTCCCAACACATACTAAGTAAATGAACCAACATATTGAACGGATCAGGAGTGGCTCATCTGCAGCTGTGTATATCTGGCATGTGTCTGCTGGGGCTGCTGTTCCTGGCACAAGTGCTGCTACTATAGCTGTTGCCATTCCTGTAACTATGAGTGTTTCCTGTATCTCTTCAGCAACTTGAGGTGTTCCAGAAGTGTAGGCTGTTACATAAAACATAGTAGAAATTGATGTCAATAGAGGAGGACAAAGAATGAGGTGAAAGAAATGGGTGGAATTACTAGTTTACAAATCTGACAGTTTAAAATGTAATATCTCTGATCCACCCTCCCAATACCATCTGATGTATTTTGGGTTTGGTATGATTTCAGTTCTGCTCCCAAAATATACAGTAGGTCACAGTGACATCATGGCACATTGGTCCCTGTTAATCACTCTCTGAGTCTGTTATCTGCAAAGTCCTGTGATTCCTCCTACTTATTTCAAACTCTGTCACCATGAGTTTTAAAATTGAATTTATTTCATTCATGAACACCCTCAGAGACAGCTCTTTTATGGTAACAGACTTATCTTTACTGTTGCCTTTCATGCTGTGCCTATACATCTGTGTAATACAGAAATCCATTTACGGTAATTTCACTTAATTCTTTGAGTAACCACTTAATTCTTTGAGCCTATCTAAGTTCTTGGATAGAACCTCCGTCTCTTTCCCTGTGTTTGCTCTTACTGAAACCTCTAAGCACTGGTGAAATATTAATTAATAAAACAAGAAATATATCACCAGTGTGTTTTCAATTACAGTTACCACTTAAATCTTTGACTGATTCCTGACAGCCAAATTCAGACTGAACAGGAAAAATTATAACAGTTATAACAGAAGAATTCCTGCAGAAAGCTTTCCTTATTAAAACTAAATAATCTGTGCCTTTGTTTCAGCCGATATTCTTTGTGACTACACAGTGCCTCCCAAAGTGTCTTAGTTTTGATTCTCATCTTCACTAAATTAATTAATTTTCTCCAACATTGTTCAAGGATTACCTACATCATGTCTATTTCCTTTGCAATACTGTACTGTAGCACCCACACGAAACAGCAGGATAGGATAAAACAAAGGACATTAGAGTAGATGCTGTATTATAATTCAGCTATTCCACTATTGAACTACACTTACATAATGGAGATTCTAACTCTTTGCTTTCATTATTACTTTTTAAATTCAATCTGAGAGCTGCTGGAAAGATAAGATTGTCATTTACAATACAAAGAAGTGTGACAGTTTGGAACAACACAATTTATTCAATTAGCTTTTAACTCCACTGTTGCTCTGGTTGAACTACATCATGCTAGGGTTCAGTACTCACTCCAATCTACAGTGAATATCTGCTAGAAAAAATTACCCCACCTATTTTCTGGACTAAAGGCAATACCACTGTTGTATATTACAGATGTCAACATTGGGAAAGGATATACAACAGCTGGGTATCATTGGAGCTTCTGAATTCCATTGCGAAAATAAATCATACTGTCTTCACAGTATAGAAATAGTCCTGCCAAGATACTATTGTGATGCACATCCTTGAAGTATGATGCACGTTTTTATATCACTGTATGCTATGGGCAGTCAGCCTGCTAGTTAAAAATGAGAAGGGGAGCCAGAAATGTTGTACCACACCCTAAAGTCAAGACAACACCACCACAAACATGCCCCAGAAGAACTTTCATTAATTTATTCCCTTTCCTCCCACTTCAAAATTAAACCCGTCTCTCCCATCAGGCAGACATCTAGAATTTGTAGACAGAAAACATTTTTATATACATTTCTTTGACTTTGTGACTTAAGTAATTGTCAATGATCAATTCAATCAGTGTCTCAATGCCCCAGCCATAAAATGGGAGTACTGCCATCTCTCTGAATCACTCAGCAGATAATAAGATGACTTGTTATGGCATATATCAATTCTCAGTGACAGATGTAAAAACAACACAGAATATAGCAAATCAGTTACATGTATACAGAGGAAGTTTCAGATCCAAACAGACCTGCCTCAAATCTCTATTATGCAGACATGTGGCATGTATAACAGTTTTATTTAATGAGAAAAAAAAAAAAAAAGTGTCATGAAATTACTAATATTTGAACTGACTTTCTCAGTAGACATTACATGTCTCATCTTTAAGTTGTGTTGTTTAATATGTCCATATGCACTGGCCATTTCCCAAGGGCTTGGAAGCCAGATGATATAATGTTCAGCTAAACCTGGGCTTTTAAGCAAACAGAAAGCCAATTTCTTCTAAAATAAAAATAATTAAAAATGAGAGATAAACCAAACACCCCAAAATATGCCGGAGAGCTGGACAACTGTGTTGGTTAAAGGCTTGCAAATAACAAGGTAATATGTTAATTTACAAGTTATTCAAGTCTGCCTTTTCTTGAGCATATGGTACACCATAGGTCTTAGAAGGATTGTGTACTAGAATATTTTCAGCTTTCCAAAACAAGTTTCTCTACGGCAGTTTGTTTGAAATCCAGTGTCTGAGGCCCTCTTCCTCTCTTTTTCCACTGTACAAGACAACTGAAACTGGGTTCCAGACCAGAAAAATTTCAAGCAGCAAAAAAAGATGGCAATGACAGAACCCAGACAATATCCATGTCCAACAAATTATTTTTCTAGTCCAACAGGAAAAACTAACGGGAAGATTCTTGGCCAGAAGTATGAAGTTTGACCTACATTGGATCTGCCCCCTTGCTTTTCTGTCTTCATTTGAAGTGTGGTGGGATATTCCATCATTTCCAAATCAAGACTCAATTCTTAGATTGTTATCTAAGTTATTTAAGATATTTTGAGTACGCATCAGGCTTTTCCTTTTGATTTGCACAACCTCTAATAAAATTAGTTTTGATCTTTGTCTGTGCTACTGGAACTAATATAATTACAAAGAAATAAAGCAAAATACCAGTACCACATGGGTAAATGATACCTGCAACTGGTAACACATTAAAGAGATGGACTTGAACCTACAGATCCTTTTAAGACAGTAAGAGAATTGTTGTCAAATGCAAAGCCATTGCAATATCATCCATAATATTAACCAACAGTAAAAGAGTTACTTTAATTACAGAAAGAAAACCAAAGCATTCATGTAGCCCAAGTTCCAACAGAATACTCCTTAATTATCAAAGAGTATGTGATACAGTCCTTTTTAGGGATATTCACTTGTTGAAAGCAAATGGATACTGTACTTTAAATAAATATAAAGCAATATACATAAATCACTAGTATGAGGTCTCAACTCTGAAATATAGTTATAACTTCCAGATCTAAAAGTTGAATAAAGATACATCAGAAGACTAACCAGGTATGTCAAATCAATTTACAACTCAAC
Organism: Oxyura jamaicensis; assembly: GCF_011077185.1. Taxonomy (NCBI): domain Eukaryota; kingdom Metazoa; phylum Chordata; class Aves; order Anseriformes; family Anatidae; genus Oxyura; species Oxyura jamaicensis. Next base: position 126,202,461 of record NC_048894.1, on the reverse strand, counting down.
TATACTCAGAGTTACAGATGTTATTTTTTTTTATTTCTGGAGTATTAAGCTTGTAGATACTAAATTGCTTTTTACAAAATATTTTGGTGTGCCCTCTAGCTTTTGACAGACACGTTATCTTCTGTGTAAAAACTGTAGAGTACATTAGAAAGGCCAATTTCAATATTAAACTAAACTTAACTATAACTCTTCTCTAAAATTCTTGAAGTTGTGCAGAATGTGACTGTGTTTCCATCTCGTACTCCATAAGTTAAAAAAAAAAAAAAAAAAGGATTGCTATACTTTTCATTGTGTTTTCTATCCTGTGGGACCTTTAAGATGTTTTTTATTACAGGGTGTTACATGGCATGCCATCCATCACTGATTATGTTCCTATTATCTCTATCCCCTTCCAAATTCATGTTCAAATCTTTGTTATCAAAAATATACCAGCAGCATCCAAGACTTCATTAACATTTTAGACAGAAGGATCCTTGTTCCAGCTGTCAAATTGTACAGTCTGGAGTCAAAGCCTCTTAAATACTAAGTCTCATAAGGACATACAAATTCTGTGCAGAACTGACCCATTGAAAAAACAGTTGCAAGTTGTTTCTTCCAACATGAGATGAGCTCTGGGAAAACCTTTGAGGCAAAGGTATCTGACATCTGTTTGTGACAAAACAGCTTATATGTTTTCCCAAAGTCCAGGCTCACTGCAAACCTGACATGTAGGGTCATTTCTAAGTATTTTTAGGTTTCAGCTCAGAAATAAGCTTAAGGTCTGCTGTGTGTTAATATATTATATGTAACACATCATAGAATCTTATCATTTAAATTGGAAGGGACCTCTAATATCAAGTCCAGCCATTAACCTAGCAATGCCAATACTAATACTGATATTTGTATACAGTCTCCCCCCAAAATGAATAAAGAGGTTACAACATTTGATCATAGTTGCCTTACTGATGGCTCTTTTTCCAGCCTGTGCTAGCTACAGTTTCCAAATGGAGTTGCAAAAGAACACTGAGTTTGTAACACACACCAGAGCTGTATCTCCTGCCTTGCATAATGGAGGGAAGGAGAAGTGGAGAAACATGAACCAGCCTATTACCAAATGCTTTACTGCCATCTCTGCCATCTGATTCTTTTTTGATAATGGACAGTTCCCACTGCCAGTGAAACTCATGAAAATAGACTACTTGTCTTCTGCTTTTCTTCAGGAACAAGAATCAAACACGCAAATACTCTCGCTCTCCCCTGTAGCTAGACATAAACTGAGAGAATAATATTGTAATGAAGAGAATAATAATGTAATGACTGTGCTTATGTGACCCCTGGACTATAGAATCATAATCATCTAGGTTGGAAAAGACCTTCAGGATCAAGTCCAACCATCAACCTGACCTATCAAGTCTCCTCTATAAACCATGTACATTAGTGCCATATCAACACATCTCTTAAATACTTCCAAGGATGGGGATTCCATCATTTCCCTTGTCAGCCTCTTCCAACGCTTGACCACCTTCTCCATGAAAAAAGTCTTCCAAATACCCAATCTAAACCACTCTTGGCACAAATTGAGACCATTTCCTTGTGTTCTATCACTTGTCACCTGAGAAAAGAGACCAACATCCTCCTTGCTGTAACCTCCTTTTGGGTACTTCTAGAGAATGATGAAGTTTCTCCTCAGCCTTCTCTTCTCCAGACTAAACAACCCCAGTTTCCTCAGCTGCTCCTCATAACAGCTGTTTTTCAGTACCTTAATCAGCTTTGTTGCTCTTCTCTGCACATGCTCAAGCAACTCAACAAACTTTTCGTAGTGAGGAGAACAAAAATAAACATAGTACTTGAGGTTAGTCTCAACAGTGTCTAGTACAAAGGGACTTTCCTAGTCCTGCTGGCCACACTATTTCTCATACAAGTCGTAATGCCATTGGCCTTCTTGGCTACCTGTGCACACTGCTGGCTCATATGCAGCCAGCTGTCAATCAGCACCCTCAGGTCTTTTTCTGTAAAGGATGCTGTAAAGTAGTGCAAGGGGTGACAGTGGAATTCATGTTTACTTCTCTTATGCAGCTGAGCACAAAGCTTGACTGAGCTTTCTTACTTCCTCCCCGAGAAGAACTAGCTCTGTTTTAAGAATCTTCATGGCTTTAACTTGCAAGCAGTTGAAACACAGCCAGCACAGTTCTTCAAAAGTCATTATTTAAAAATAGTCTGTGGGAAAGCCCCAAACAAAATAAATATTTTTTTATTTGTAATATCTGTTGTTTGGAACAGACAGGATAGCAGCTGGTGCAGAAAGTGCCTCAGAGGATCTGACTTGAAGATTACGTCCTTATAACACAGCTTTGAAATCTGTGTTACTTTGGGTTGGAAAACAAATAGGTGAGGCAACACTATTTACTTAGGAACAGATTCTGCTATTCTAACTCACATTTATTAATACCTTCATATTTCCACTGGAGCAAAGGTTTGCAGGCTGCATCAGTTGGAGCAGGGCTCTAGCCACAAATTAGGCATGAGTTTCTCGCTGCACCCTACTAGGCAGGTTGGCTCACCCATCTGGGATCACATTAATAGAGTTTTTTCTTGCAGACTTTGGGCAGAATAATGCTGCTGCCTAAGTACCAGTGCTAAGCAGATTGCCTGTCCCTTTGCTTCCAACCACTATGTTGGCAGGGGCACAAAGGGGACAGAAAGTTCTTGGCACACTCTTATTCCCAGCTGTTCCCTGTAGCTCGCTATTTTTTGGCTGCAGTCCCACAATTATGGTCATATATCCTGTGCTCGTCAGCCATAGATAAAGAGATGTTCCACAAAGTGAAATCCTCCTCAAAAATGGACTTCTAAACTTTCAGTTGTTGTTTAACATGGAAGGGTGTATGGGGAAGGTAGAGAAGAAGGTGGAGGAAGAGGAGTTCCCCATCTTTTCATCTAGCCTTCATTTCTGAAGTACACGATAAATCTTCAAAATGAAGTTAAGAGGCTTTTGTGAAAAGCAGCATTTATCCAGTTGTTTCTGCATGGACATCAGCAATGTTAATAAAGCAAATATTTTATACTTTCAGGCAAATTGAAGCAGATATAACAGTTACCATTGTCTAACTCCTAGAGCAATATTCAGAGCAATAATGAACTCTAGAAAGAATGAGTATCCTTAACCAACTCCGTATTACATAAAAGGTAAATAAAATATTTTTGCAGTGCAGGAAAGTTGCCTTTAAATAAGAAAATTATCTGAGCAGGAGAAAAAAAGCTAAAAATAGGGAAAGAGGCATAAACTCTGATTACCTTCATCAGACAAATAGCTCCATAAAGAACTAGTTTTATCAAGTACTAAGGCTGACATAGTTTACTCCAAAAGTCCTGAAGCCTCTGAAACCAAAAAGTGCAAAGTGACATCTATGCCACTCTTCGTCTTTGATGTACCTGGCTCAGTCTGTAGCACATGAGGAGATGGACTTAGCTCTGCAGACTACTGTGGCTCAGCAGTGTTGTTTCTTTTTCCTGGAAAAATCACATGAAAACTAGTCTTGAAGCCAACAATCTGCTAACAGAATGAACTCCAAAGCAGTACTTGCATATGTGCACTGGGATGTGAGCTTATTAAAATGGAAAATAGCAGCTTTGCTTTCAAGAATCACTCATTTTTATGGCTGTATCTATGTATCGTTACTTTGATGGATATCCTGTGTTTAAATGTCCACTTTCTCTGTGAAGTTCATGCTAGAATTTCTTCCAAACATTTAAAAATAACTTTAGCTTCAGTGGGGTTGTCAGAGGAAATTATTTAGTAAAGCTACTTATATTTCTCTTTTATGCATTGGTTAATTGTTTGATGCTAAGTTCTGCTTGTGGTGCATAGGTTTCATTTTTACTGAAAATTCTTTAAATAATAATAATAACAATAATTTATTTTTCATATATTTATACCAAGCATTTGCCATCAACAGAAACATGTCATTCAGGGGAGAAAGAAAAGGTTAGGGGAAAAAGACAGTAGTTTATAAAGTTTTATATTACCTACAACTTTGTACCAAGGGGGCATCTGAACCATCCAAATTACTTTTCTATAAATGAGATATGGTATTTTGGTAAGTTTGTATTTGTCTGGCACCATAGTCCATGACTATTAGCCGTTAGAGCACACATTATTTTTCTCTGGAATAACAGGAGGAGGTGTTTGTTTATGACAACCATGTTTACTAAGCTTAATGTCCCACTTGGCTATTTGTACCCTCATTCACCATGACTCTAGAAGAATATCAATGTTAAAGCCTACTTAATTTATCTGACTACAAGCAAGCACTTAGCTTTCATATTTAGGTAATGGCTATTTTTACTTTAACAATGTCACCATTCTGTGTATTCTAATCTGGCAGCAAAAGTTGCAGGACTCTGCACACCTATCTGTACACACTATCTGTACACCTTGCTGTGTACAAATATTGAGAAAAGGCTTAAAAGAAAGATTTGAATACTTACTGTGGAGAAAAATCTATTTTGATCATATTTCTTGGAAACAACATTGACAGAGGAGGTAACTTGCCCAGAAAACATAGGAAATGATGGTGCTAGTTAGTAGAACTTGAAACACCAAAGTATAACCTGTTAGAGAACCAACTATATTACATTACTTTAGACAATTCCTTTAGGTGTGAATCAGAGAACATAGATCTGGGTGACATGCATGCTCAATAGAGAGAGGCAGGGACAATTCAGAACATCTTGGAAGTCTCCTTTCAAGTAGGAGGAACATTTTCTCCTCCCACCCTCCTTTTCTTTAAACACACAGTTTGTCAATGTCTTATAGAGTTGTGACAATTATACAAAGGAAGAATATATGATGAAAAATATGTTATAACAATTTTCCATACACATTTATTTTATATGACAACTGACTTCTTCATTATATGGTTTGTTCTTTGAGACCTTAAAAACATGAACACAGAAACAGCAAACAGCCATATTGGGTCACATTACCAGTTCATCTTCTCCATTATCTTATCTCCATCAACATTCAGGAAATAGAATAAAGCAGATTGTTAACATGATGTGTGCTCTGCAGGTAGTTTCCAAAAATCAATGGATTGAGGATTTTCATGTCTGAAAATTGACTTTTCATATTTACTAAAGGTTTATTTTGTTTGAAGCCTTTTTTGTTTGAAGCCATAGTATTTTTATTGGATTTACTTTAGTTCTTATGTAAAAAGTATAAACAAAAATGTAAATAATTTACATTTTTCTTGTCATTCAAGATTTATAAACATTATGATTTCATACTCTTCTCAATTTTCCTTTCTCAAAACTGAAGAAATCCTAATCTAATTAATGTTCCTTCATATACAACCATATCTCAGCTCAGATCATTCATGTCACCTTTCTTTGTATGTGTTCTGGCTCTATGGTTTCTGCAGAATCAGTACTAAATACCCAAGACTTACTTTGATAATGTCCCACAAAATACTAAACATGCCTGAAAATCCTACTTTTTCAACTATGAGGATAAATAAAAACAATAATGGATTAAATATATATATATATATATTTGTGTGTATATTTTTGTGTGTGTTTCAGTCTCAATTTTACCTTGCCTTGATTTCCATTTTTTTCCACAGTTCTCAAAATCACAACTTTGTTTTAAATAACACAAATAGGACATTTTCTGGGTCATTATGATGACAGTTTCTCCCAAGAAAAACATGTTAATGTGGCTGACGTTATTCACCTTTCAAACACTAGCCACTATCCCAATAAAACAAGGAATAAAATTTAGGATTAAATCATATTGGTTGAAATTGAATCCAAAATTAAGGCTAATACATCTAGAAAAACAGTGAGAGTGAAAGATGTGCAACATTAACCTATAGAATATATAGAAAAGATTTTGGCCTTAAGAGTTATTTTTCACATTCAATCTAAACAGGTTGTTTTTGATGTCCTTTTTTTTTTTTTCCAGCTTTTCTACTTTATTTACAGAAATGCATATGATGCTTTTTAATGGTTATTTTGAGACTGATTTACAACCTAGTTTAAAGGCCTGACTGTTCATTCACAGATCATGATTCCCTATATAGTAAAAACCATTTTTCAGAGAGCTTTTCTCCATTAATCTAGAAATATAAGGATCATACTGTGCTCTGATCAACAACTTTATATGAATCCCTGCAGGAAGATATTCATCTCTGATGTTCGCTGTCTTCTCTACAACCACAAAGAACAAAGCTGACAAGATAAAAAGTATTGGATGTCTTAATATTTTTTCATCCAGGGCCTTGAAGATATTTCTTAAAATCTAGTGGGATTACTCTGTTTTACATTAATGACGCTCCTTTACAGAAAACTCAAATACAATTCCAATGAGAGCATTTTCATAAAGCTATTCACCATATATCTCATGTTATAAAGAAACTTTGGGTTTGGGCATGGCTTTGGGTTGTTTTGGCATGGCATTATCATCTGTGTCTGTTTATCTTTCTCTAAGCTATGAAATCTTGCACACTGTTGGAGGCAAAAACTTAGTTTTCTGGTGCTCTGTTCCAGTTCTCATGAAGTGCTGTCTGTTTTAAAAAGTATTTCCAATTTCAAAAATATGTTGTATCCTTCTAGAGGGTAAAACTCTTTCTTGTGTAATAACAGCATTAACTATTGAATTAGTTAAAAAAATAAAATAAAAATAAAAAGACAGACACACACACAATCTCAAGAACCAAACTTTATCTTTACAAATCCATAATGATTTCTGGCATTTTATAAATGGGTAAAAACAAAAATTAGATAAAAACATCATTATTGGTACTACAAAGAAATCGGAGGAATATGCAGCTTCAAGGTGTGCCAAAACAATTCCTGTCCATTGTACTGGGTCTGGCTGGGATGTTAACTTTCCCTGCAGCAGCCCATACAGTGCTGTGCTCCACACTTGTAGCTAGAACAGCAGTGGTATCACACTGGTGTTTTGTCTGCTGCTGAGAAGTGCTGGCATAGCATTAGGACTCTCTTACCCTCCCAGAGTCAGCAGACAGGGTGGACAAAAAGTGAGAAAGGAACATCACCAGGGTAGCTCACCTAAAGCAGCCAAAGGGGTATTCCATACAATATGATGTAACACTCAGTAATAAAAGGTGAAAAAAGGAGGAAGAGGGGAGGGGTGGGCTCTCATGAAAATGTCTGTCTTCCCAAAAAACAGCTATGTGCGTTGAGACCCTGCTTCAGGGACGTGGTCAAGCATTTCTCATTTGTGGGAAGTAGAGAGTAATTTCTTTTCTCTGCACTTCCATGCAGCCTTTACTTGTTTTTTGTTGTTGTTTTTGTTGTTTTCCCTTGTTGTAATCCCTTTTCCCCTTTCCCCCTTTAGTTAAATTGTTTAATTAATAATAACCTTTCCTTAATAATTATTTTTCCCTTTAATTAAATTATCCTTATCTCAACCCATGAGTTGTTCTTTCCTTTACTTCCTCCCCTCCTCTTCTGAGGAGGGGGAGTGAGAGAGCAGTTGTGGTGGAGTTCAGCTGCCTAGCAAGGTAGAACCACCACATCACGTGCATCTTGCAAACAGTTTGAGTGCAATGAAGAGGGCAGGAAGAAACCAAGATGACTTGCTGGAAGACTGGCTGGAGGCTGTGGGCTTTCTTTTATTCAGATCCACTTTTCTTAGAAGTTATTGTCCAGAAGACCATACGAAGAGGCCCTCCAAGAGGAACTATCTTGAAATATCTTCTCATATAATTATGGAATCATAAAGTGGTTGGGGCTGGAAGGGATCTTAAAGATAGTCTAATTCTAACCCACCTGCCATGGGCAGGGACACCTCCCACTAGACCAGGTTGCTCTAAGCCCCAACCTGCCTGGCCTTAAACAGTTCCAGAGATGAGGCATACACAGCCTTTCTGGGCAACTTGTTCCAGTGCATCACCACCCTCTGAGTAAGGATTTTCTTCCTAATTTCTAATCTAAATCTACCCTCTTTCAGTTTAAAGTCATTATTCCTTGTCCTACCACTACACTCCCCAAGAAAGAGCCACTCCCCAGGTTCCTTGTAGGACCCCTATAAAGTCTTTACAGAGCCTTCTCTTCTCCAAGCTGAACAACCCCAACTCCCTCAGCCTGTCTTTGTAGGAGAGGTGTTCCATACAGGGGTAATCTATATTCCTGTTTAGTGTAAAGTCCCTTGTCATTTGATGATGGACTGATTTAAATCATGATTTGGAGCTCTTAATATCCTATTTATTTATATTGAGTCAAGAGGCTTATATTTTGTTTTGGTTTTAACTTACAATCTATTGTGTCATACTAATGTCTACTGCAGTTTCCAGATTCTACAAATGTATAATCAATAAATGATTTATTATTCTTTCAATAAATCTCCAAGTAGAAAGCATAAAGCATGTGGCAAAACTGGCCATAATTCTTTGGCCTTAAGGAGGGCATTTCCTTCTCTCTCTCTTTCTTGCTATCTTCTCACTTTCTCTCTTTCTTTCTCTCTCTCTCTCCCCCTTACTTCTTTCTTTCTTTTTTGCTTTCTTCCGTCCTTTTTTTCCCTTTTTCTTTTTATCCTTTTTTCATTTTTTTTCCCTTTTCCTTACTTTCTTTCTCTCTCTCTCTCTTTGTCTCTTTCTTTCTCTTCCTTCCTTCCTTCATTTAAAACCATTACTCTTTGTCCTATCCCTACACTCTCTCAGAAATAGTCCCTCCTCAGCTTTTCTGTAGGCTCCCTTTAGGTACTAGAAGGCCACTATAAGGTCTCTACAGAGCCTTCTCCTCCAGGCTGAACAACCCCAACTCCCTCGGCCTGTCTTTGTAGGAGAGGTGCTCCAGTCCCTTGGTCATCTTTGTGGACTTCCTTTGGACTTGTTCTAAGAGGTCCACGTCCTTCTGGTGCTGGGAGCCCCAGAGATGAATGCAGAGCCCCAGGTGGGGTCTCACAAGACTGGAGTAGAGAGGAAGAATCACCTCCTTTACCTGCTGGCCATGTTTCTTTTGATGCAGCCCAGGATACGGTTGGCTTTCTGGGCTGCAAGTGTGCATTGCCAGCTCATGGTGAGATTTTTACCTACCAACACCCCCAGGTCCTTCTCAAGGGTGCTCTCAATCCATTCTCTGCCCAGCCTGTATTTGTGCTTGGGATTGCTCCTTGCACCTTGCACTTTGCCTTGTTGAACTTCATGAGATTTGCACAGGCCCACCTCTCACGCCTGCCCAGGTCCCTCTGGATGACATCCATTCCCTCCAGCATGTTGACCACACCACACAGCTTGGTGTCATTGGCAAGCTTGCTGAGGGTGCACTCAGTCCCACAGCCCATGTCATCAACAAAGATGTTAAACAGTGCCGGTCCCAATACTGATCCCTGAGGAACACCATTTGTTACTGATCTCCACTTGGACATTGAGCTATTGACCAGAAATCTTTGAGTTTGACCATTCAGTCGATTCCTTATCCACCCATCCATCCATCAACTCCATGTCTTTCCAGTTTAGAGACAAGAATATCATGTGGGACAGCGTTAAATGCTTTGCACAAGTCTGGGTAGATCGTGTCAGTCAATCTTCCCCTATCCACTGATGTTGTAACCCTGTTGTAGAAAGGCACCAGGTTTGTCTGGCATGATCTAAACTAGTGAAGCCATGTTGGCTGTCATCAAGTACCTCCTTCTTTTCCATGTGCCTTAGCATAGTTTTCAGGAGGAGCTGCTCCATGATCTTGCCAGGCACAGAGGTGAGACTGACTAGCCTGTAGTTCTCCAGCTCTTCCTTTTTTCCCTGGAGTCTGTGTTTCCCCTCTTGTAGTCAGTGAGAACTTCACTGAACTGCCACAACTTCTCAAATATTATGGACATTGTCTTAGCAACTTCATCCACCAGTCCCCATCACGACCTTTGGAGTCATCTTATCAGGTCCCATGAACTTGTGCACTTTTAGGTTCCTTAGCTGGTTTTGAACTTGATCTTTTTATACAGTGGATGTTTCATCATTCTCCTAGTCCCTGCCTTTGTCTTCCAGGGCCTGAATTATGTGGCCAAAGCCCTTGCCAGTAAAGACTGAGGCAAACAAGTCATTGAGTCAGTCTTCTCCATATCCCAGGTGACCAAGTCTCCTGTTTCTTTCTGGAGAGTGCACCCAGTTTTCCCAGTCTTCCTTTTATCACTAATGTAACTATAGAAGCTTGTCTTGTTGCCCTTGATGTCACTGGCCAAATTTAATTCTAACAAGGCTTTGGCTTTCCTAACCTTATCCCTGGCTGTTCTGACATTTTCTCTATATTACTCCCAGGCTTACCTGTCCTTGCTTCCAGCCTCTACAGGCCTCCTTTTTCTGTTTAAGTTTGGTCAGGAGCAACTTGTTCATCGACGCAGGCCTCCTGGCATTTTTGTCCAACTTCCTCTTTGTTGGGATGCATTGCTCCTGAGCTTGGAGGAAGTGATCCTTGAATATTAACCAGCTTTCTTGGGCCCCTCTTCCCTCCAGGACTTTGTCCCATGGTACTCTACCAAACAGAACCCTGAAGAGATCAGTCTGCTCTCCCAATGTCCAAGGTAGTGAAGTTTCTGTGCTCCCTCCTCGCTGCCCTCAGGATCCTAAACTGCACCACTGCAGCCAAGGCTGCTCTTAAGCTTCACATTTCCCACCAGCTGCTCCTTTTTGGTGAGAACGAGGTCAAGCATAGCACCTCTCCTCATCGGCTCTTCTATCATTTGGAGAAGAAAGTTATCAACAATGCATTCCAGGAGCCTCCTGGATTGCCCTTCTGTCCCTCCAACAGATATTGGCGTGGTTGAAGTCCCCCATGAGGACCAGGGCTTGTGAATGTGAAGCTGTTTTTATCTGAGGGCCTCATGAGAGGCCTAGATGAGGGCCTATAGAGGGCCTCATCTGCTTGGTCTTCCTCATCAGATGTTTTGTAACAGATTCCCGCTACAATGTCACCTGTCCCTACCCTCCCTTCAAATCTGACCCACAAGCTCTCTGTCAACTCCTCATCCATCTCCAGGGAGAACTCCATGCACTCCAGCTACTTATTGATACAGAAGGTAACACCCTCTCCTCATCTCCCCTGCCTGCCCTTCCTAAAGTGTTTCCATCCTTCCATCCCAACACTCCGGTCACGCCGGCCCTGCTGGCAGGTGTGCATACATTGCTAACTCTTTTTGCTCATTCCCTATGCTACATGCATTAGCATAGAAACATTTAAGTTTCATTCCCGAATAAGGTGATTTACTGTCTGGAGTGGCTGGAATTTCTTTGTGCTGCTCTTCAGGTGCTCTTCTTTTCTCTCTTTTTTTCACAGGTGTAAACAAGGCCATTCAGCAGTAGACTACATATAAGGAAAATCAGATCTGTAAGAAAAAATAGATTACTACTTTTTTACATATACTATTTAAACACAGTGTTCTAGAGAAAACACATTATGACTTAAATTTGCATGTCCAGTCAAATTTATAGATAGAACTTAAGTTCCATTTTATTAGCTGGCAATAAAAGTCTTGAGTCTGAGCACTATTACTATATGTGAACACACAGTACTTGTACTTTCTGATGAGACAAAGCACACAGTTATATCTTTCACCTTTATTTTCACTTGAGAAGCCAGAGTCACTACTCAGTGCACTTATTACTCAGTGACCATTTTTCACCCACACTTTACACAGTTTTCTGTAACAAATCTATAAATGTAGTTTCAAACAGTAATGTAGTGGTAAAATGTTGCTCACAGCTCACAGCATCATTTCATCCAACTGTACTCTCTAGAGAGCATCTGTGTTTGAAGACATGAATTTCATATATGTTCCTCATATATTTAAAACCAAGGCAACAGCATGTGCTTGTTTCTGCTTCTGAAAACAGCACTGAATACATATATTCATCTCTCAGGTTTAACCATTAAATAGTAGATTTAAGTAGATTAGTAGACATTTGGTTAGGCTACAGTCAAACAATTTATTGCTTTAGATTACCAACTTTGTTATTTCTGAATATTGGTAGAGTTTTCAGGACAGTATTAGTTTTATCATGGACCAGAAAAGAATATTCTGGAATGATGTCATTTCCCAGGCAAAACTTTTTTTTTTTTTTTTTTTTTTTTTTTTTTCCTAATCTCAGAACCCGAGTTCTATCACTGCAAGACAGTATACCACAGAAATGCATATTACAGAACAGAGGACCCAGTCTGTCATCCAAACTTCAGGAGTGGCATCATAATAATGAAGCATGTGTCAGTGAGGAAATCTCTGAAGGGTTTGTGTGCTTTATTTTTCTAGTAACAAGCTTATGAATAATGCTTTAATTCTTGCTTTCCTCAGGTCACCAAATTGTTGGGTAGGTTTTTCCCCCAAAATAGGTTAATGGTTTATTGGTTGCTTGGTTGGGGTTTTTGTTTGTTTTTTGTTTGTTTGTTTTCCGGCTGGAAAGTGCCAGGAACACCTCCTTTTCTTAAAATTCATTGCATGTTTTGGAGTTCTTTGGACTGTTCTTCAGAAAATGGTGCTCACAGAATACATAGCTTATTGGTAACAATAATAGTGATTTGAACATAAGTGGAAATTCTGAAAGTCTAAATCCCTCTCAATAAACTGTGGCTTTTGTGTTACATAGAAGAACCTGTCACTTTTAACCTGTTGCTGATCTTTTTGCTTTGCTGTGGTTGGGTAAAATTAATTACTCTTATTCTCTTTATGTTATTTTTTGCTAAAATTTCACATTCTAGAAAAATATATGGAAGAAAAAAAAGGGGAGGGGGGGTAAGATAGGTAAGATGACAAACACATTTGACAGGAACCCATCAGACCTGGAGTCAATAATGTTACTTATCAGGTCTGCTATGAAGCAAAGGTGTTAATTGGGAGGTACGTGAGTGTAGCAGGGGCCTCTGAATGGTGAAGGATTCATTTCAATGCTAGCTCAATGAGAACAAGTTAGGTGTGGAGCAAGGGTTATAACAGAGGTCCTGTCTGTACTTGTTCAATAAGCTTTGCCTCAGACTGCACTACAAGGTCTTAACAGCCAGAGTAATTTGCGGGGGGGAAAGGAAACATTGCTTCTTTAAATCTCCAGGAGAATGTAGGCTTGTTTAGTATTTCAGGTCACCTGGTTTTGATTAAAAATTTAAAAATCTAAGTCTGTCTTAAAGAGGCATCTCTTACTCCTTTCCTGGAACAGACCATTAGTATAAAAACTGCGAGGGTAATACTAAAAGGGCACTGCTTGAAATAATATGGACGTATGGTTTTCTGGTAGGAACCTCTAAATCTGATGCTTCAAGTGGTTTCTTAATGCTTCTTAATGGAGGTATTAAATGTAGTTATAAAACTATCAAAGACTTACAGAGAGGTTAGGAATCTCTTTTTGAGCACTGAATTAAACACAGCTATGCTGTGTCAGCCACAGATTCTGCGTCACTATTACCAAGGAAAAAAAAAAAAAAAGTGCACACTAAAGGAGTATTGCTAAGACTATTGTTGACTATGGGAGCCAGAAGGCGCCTGAAGAAACTGTATGTGCATTACTTGCCTTAAACCAGTAATATTTAGAATCTAGCCTATCCAAAGAGGTCTGTTCTGAAAATTTATTGGCTCTGCAATTGGGAAAGAAGTGCAGACACTTGAAAAATTGAAGAAAAAAAATTTTTTTTAATGTTCTTTATTAATCCATAAATGGATGTTCTGCAAAGCACAGTCTGACCTCATGTCTTCTCTTTATGAAGGGGATGGATGCTCTGACTGATCTACATCTATTTCTGGAAAGTGCAACAAGCATTAGAGAAAAGTAAAAGAAAAGTGATGGAGTAAGGGAAAGAAACTCTGAAAGACTGATGGAAAATCAGTGGGAAGTATGACAAACTGAAAACTAGATCATTTGGCTGGCCACCAAGGGCTCCTTTAGGCTGCTGTTTGAAGATTGAATATGTTCTGAGTTATTTTCCACTGATCTATTGCACTTGGTATTCTATGAAATGTATATTTTCTTTCACTTCAGCTTGCAACAGAGATTTACAGATGAAAATAACTGGTTACTGCTTTGGCAAAAGCTAGAAAGGTTGCCACATGGTTTCTGTTGAAATCCACTCCCTAGTTCCTATGTCTTTGCATACAGTGACTTCTTATAATTTACTGTAATTTCAGGTTATGTTAATAATATTACTTGGAGTGTTAGGACTATAAATGACAACCTCTGAACATACAGATTTTATTAAGTGATATAAATACACTGCATAGCATAGCATAACAAGGTTGGATTTATTGGAGTCTGGCACAACAGAACTATGCATTGTAAGATTAAATATTCTACTTTTTTATTTCCTTCATGAGAGAACTTAGTACTCAAGCTGAATGTCAGAGTTACTGAAATGTATTTAAACCAGTAAAAAGAACATAGCCATTAGGTTTCCCATATAACAGCTTTCATTTATGTCTCACCCCTTGGCTACAAATAAAAACATGCTTCAGTTAACCATTTTGTTTGTGCCTTGTTTTAAAAAATATTTGCAAATGTAATGTGTTTTGCAATTTGAAAACGTATATGCTTTCTTGCTATAGGAACATATCTGACCAATTCATTCAAATCAGTTACTGAATAGTTAGTGTGTAATTAGAATTTTCTGGCTGTAGAGTAGCAATTAATGATGTCACCAGGTCAACATTGCAGCTATTCTGATCTTAAAATCTGTTGATCAAATTAACTTTTAAAATCTGTTGAACAAATTAGCAATAGGTCAAAACAAAAATTACAAAATCCTTGGTCAGATTTGTACATCATTGTTTTGGTGGTTGTATTATTATTTTTCAAATATGTTTGGATTAACTATTTGTGATTGCCTAGAACAATGATTATTTTCTAGTAGGACAATCTGCTGTTTGAATTCAACATACTATGGGACAATCTGCTGTTTGAATTCAACATACTATGAGACATGGCCTTAAATATTATAGATGATATTTATGCTTCAACAAGTCATCATAGTAATAATAATTAGATTACAACAGCTACACAAATTTTTGGTTTAACTATGATTGTTTTTTTCTTTGGATTCAAAAATGTTTCTTACAAGCATATAATTTTCCTTCTCCTGAATTGACCTGCCAGTAAGTAGCTTGGCATTTTACTGAGGCCAAAAAAGTTTCATACATCTTGTTAGTTCACAAGTCTTGTAGCAATGATAACACCCCTCTCTGACCTGCAAATGCTGACGTGATACTGTGATAGGTGTCAAATTTCTGTGTTTCCATGTTAGGTTTTCAATATTATTTTCATTTTCTGATAGTCATTTTGGTGGTAATATAATTAATATTGTAAGAATCTTCAATTTGAGGAGGGGCTTTCAGGCTTGACTAACAGTTAAGCTTATCTTACTTTGAGAAAGATTAGAACATATTATTAAAGTCTAGGTAGGTACCCTGAGGTAAAATATCAATTTACTTAATTGCAGATGAGGTATCTTTCTTGGTTAACCAGCCACAACTATCCTGACCAGTCAAATATTCAGAGGGCTTACCTTCATCATGCCTTCACCATCAAGGTATTAAGAAGATATGTGGCCACTGAGTAGCATTGCAGGGTCTGACACCACAGAACTAAAGAGGACTTTTATGCTGAACAGTAGCTATTTAATAAACACATTTTCTTTCCCATTTTGGAATCAGGTGAAATTGCCTGCCTTTTTCTCTCCCCTACACTTTTCTTTTAACACTACTCAGATGAGATTGCAACTGTATGTGAGGCTAAATGAGAGTATGCATAGATGGTACTGCTTTATGTAGGTGAGCATTAAAATAATATTTGAACTGTGCAAGTGTTGTGTTTACTTTTGGATAAACACTCTATCCTGTAAGAGGAAATAAGAGCACTTTCCTGTATTACAAAAATTGTAATTAACCTGCAGAAGCACTGGGCATTTAGAGATTCCTGCATAAACTACAACAGTAAGTAGTATGTAGCTACAGCAATATATATTGTTCCAAAGTATAAACTAATTTATATTTCTACTATGTTTGACCAATCTAATTCTCTTCTTTAAGCAAGATCTTCTAAACAATGTTATGATGCCTCAAGCTTAGTATTTTTCATAATCAGAGAATGATTTGGGTTGTGCTGGAAAGGACCTTAAGGACCTTGGATCTTAATTCCCACCCCCCTGCCATGAGCACCTCCCAGTAGATCAGGTTTCTCAAAGCCCCATAGCCTTACACACTTCTAGCGATGGGGCATCCACAGCTTCTCTGGACAACCTGTTCCAGTGCCTCACCATCAACATAGTAAAGAATTTCTTCCATATATCTAAGGAAGCCCCAGAGACTTCTTCCTCATAGGACAGGTGCTCAAGCCCTCTGATGATCCTTGTAGCCCTTCTCTCAACTTGCTCTAATATGTCCATGTTCTTCTTGTGCTGGGGGCTCCTGAGCTGAATGTAGTACTACTAGTGCAGTCTCATGTGAGCAGAGTAGAGGGGGAGAATCACCTCCCTTGACTTTCTGGCTACACTTCTTTTGATGGCTTTCTGGGCTACAAGCACACATTTCTGGCTCATGTTGAGCTTCTCATCTTCCAAGAATGGATAGTCTGACTTTAAGAATTAATAGTCTGATAACCTTTTGATTTGATTATTTGTGTATTCACTTGATGTCTTGACTGGAACTGAGTTAATAAACCAGCAATCATTTGAATAAATCTTTTTTTTTTTTTTTTTTTTTTTTTTTTTTTAAATATATTATTATACTCTTAGATCACTGAAAAAAAGTTTGAGTTGTGGTTTTTTGTTTGTTTGGTGGTTTTGTTTTGGGGGGGTTGTTTGTTTGTTTTCCTTTTACAATAGTCTACTATCTACAAGGGAAATAACTTGGTACTATCCTTAAATTGCAATCTTTGTTGCTTTCAACAATTAATTTCATAGGGAACTGGAGGCTTTGTTTTCATGTGTAGATATAGCTGTAGTAGTATATATATTTCCATGCAATTACTAGACTATGTTGTGGTCAAAGGCCATTTCTTCAGATCTCTGTAATAAATAGGAGTTTTATGTAATAATCCACAAATATCAAAAAGGGTTCCATTAAAAGCCAAAGCCTGAAACACTCCAGCCCCAGGAGAACTCTGCACATTTTTGTGGAATCAGGCTAGCTTATACAAGATGGGAGTTATTCGATTTTTTTCTGTCTTTTTTTTTCCTTTCTCCTTAAAAAAAAAAAAAAAAAAGGTTGGTGAAATGACTAGTTCAAAAAGATGCTGGAATACATATGGGCTGCAGTAAAGCTTGGAAAAAAAGTTGTATCTGTTGCTGGAATTCATTCATAGAATACTTGCACTCAGAATTCTTGGTTAACAGTTACTCTCAGTTTGCTGGTGACACTATTCCTTTTTTATGACAATTTTTCCTTCTATGTTCTTATTATCTTTTTGTTGATTTCCTTGATTTCATTTAAGAGTTTGAATTGCTCCTGCTGCCTACTCATGTGTTTTATTCAATATGCCTGAATACAACTTCTTCCTGCATAAAGCTCTAGTAGAAACAAGCTGAAAAGCTATCCAGTTTCTGCTCTATAACTCCATGTTAGCTCAAGTTTTTATCTTCAGATTCTTTCTCCATGTCCCTGCAGAGCCATGCTTCCAGTTCTGCACTGGAAGCAGAACTATGTATTTTTCTGTGTAGTCTAGAAGCAGTAAGTTTTTTTTCAGATAATTGTTATGTCAGAAGTAGCTTCCTCAGTATAGAGCTAGCTGTCTTCTTTGTTTTTATCTTATTCAGAAACAGTATAAGTTCTTTGAAAGACACAACAATTTAGAAAGAAAGATATTCTGCAATGCTCACCAGGACTGTTTCAGTGACTGGTCTTGATTTTAAATAGTTGTCCCTATGACCAACTGAAGAGAAACATTCATACCCAGATGGAAAACAACTCAGTGAGGCAAGGATAAATTCTCTACAGAACAATACTGTTTTGCCAGAGATCTGAGGTTTTATTGTTGCTTTAAGACAGGGTGAATCTCAAACACAGAAACAGCCACAGAACAAAGCAGGTGATTTTAGTCATGCTGTTTCTCTAACTAATTAACCCGAATAATGTAGCCTTGGTGCCAAATGACTTAATTGGGGGTTAGATCTGCCTGCAAAAGGCAATGGCCACATGGCTCCTTCTCACCTCTCTCAAGGTTTGAATTTCTATTCATGCCCTAACAAATAAGAAAATCATCAGATCCCAAGAAAGGACAAACCATCCCATATTATTTCAGGTAGGACAGACATTTCTTAATTGAAAAAGGCTTAAAAACTTTATAGTTCTCCAGTCCCTTTCTGGCTGAGACCCAACAGCTGAGCCAATGTAGCTGTCCCTCTGTTTATTCCAGATTAACTCCCTCGTTATTCCTTCTGCAGAATGTGTGCATTGGTGTATGTTTAGCACACAGGTTCATATATATCTTCTCTCTAATGCTTTTGGTAACTTCCCAGCAGCACTAGGAATATCTGGTACTTTTTATGTCTAACCAGAAAGATCAGTAAAGCACTGCCTGATTTTTTGCACCCTGGATAGGTCTGTGGGTTATCTTGTTTGGGTTATTTTTTCCATTTTGCATTACACAGAAATAATGCCAGGTGGAAAAGTAGGAAGTATGTCCTGTTTAGTACTTCATTGTTTCATATCTTTGGTATGTGTGTGGCAGATTTTATCTTAAATTTAAACTGAAACTATTTTATAACAAAGTTTTATCCTATAATTTTCCATTTTTTGGTATTCAAGCACTGAATCTTACTGCCACACGTAAGTTAAGAAAATTTTCTGTTAACCCTGGAAAATGGAAACTAGTAGCATTCATGAACTACAGAGATTCTCAAAGATTATCAAAAGAGAATTCCTCCTCTGGAAGCCATGAGAAACATCTTAGGGAGGAGAAAGATCAGTAACAGATTGATGAGCTCTGCCTGTTAGTTAGATCATCTGACAACTTCCCATTTCCCATGCAGCTCTGAAAGACATAAAAGCGGGGTTTGTGGTCAGTAAGAAAAGAGAAAACAGAATTGCTTAATATCTATTGAAAATACATGAACGCAGACTCCTTCACCTCCAAATGATAAATAGTTTAAATTTCATGTGTCTACATACTAAATCATATACTTGCTCTCTCACAGATGCTAGCCCTTAGAGAAGACCTTGAATTTCTTGTCATCACTTCAGAAAAGCAGAGGAAAAAGAAAAGGGGGGGGGGGGGGGGGGGGGAGAATGGTAGGAAGACTTTTCCACTGATTTATCAGATGGGGTTCTCCTCTGTGCCAAGGAAGTTACTATTTATCTCTTTCATCCATTTCCTTTAGCACAGTCCTGCCAACAGGAATTTCTACTTCTTTCTCACACAGTCTCTGATGTTTACATTTCAGACCAAATTCAAGTTTCCAAAAATGAAGAAATACAAGACTACAGGTTATGGTGCTACTGAGTCAGCCACCACGTGTATTGTTAGAAGATGCAAGCTTATGATAAGAGGTATAGGTCAGTGCAAGCAGGAAGGGTTAAGTTTATCAGACATTTAAGTCAGTTTAGTGGAAACCTACAGGCCTCCCATATTTATCCCTCATGTAATTCAGTGTAACAGTGGAAATTTTTTTCAGTCAGTTGATTCAGCTCGGTCTTTTGAATAGTCCTGTCTTCCTTTCTTTACAAAGATGGCAAGTCTTCACAAAGTTCAACTTATTTTTTTTCCCCTGCTGGAGACCATAGGAACTCTAGCAATTATCTTCCCCACAGAACCAGAGTTTAACAATTTCCTCATTTAATCACAATTCCACAAGACCATTAGAAATTGATCCTTTATATGCAGCAAAGGCCCTTCTCTTTGAAAAGCTTCCTTCAGTTTTATCAGACCTAACTTTGCATGCTCATGGCACAATAAGCTTATAAGACGACTCTGGTAAAAATTAGAGGACTCATTCTTTGACAGTTATTTATTTATTTATTTATTTATTTTCTCCTAGATAAATCACTCCCTGCCTATTTAAAGATTTGGCTGCATCATTATGGACCCAGTCTACTTTTCAGTGCCCACAGTGCTTGGGAAATCTACAGTAGCCACCTTTGGACAGGATTAGGAAAGCTAATTATCGTGACAGCAAATTAAGATATGAAATTTCCCTGTGACATTTGACAAGGTCAGAGACATCCTAATTAGCTTATGTTACTTTCCTAATCAGTGTTAGGACCTACTTGATTGCCTCAATAAACTGCTGTCAGATCAGGGTGTTGCCAGAATCCTTTACAGATACACAAGCTTATAGTCCCTACAAGGCACTGACAACTTGTCCACTGACAACTACATTGAGATTGAAGGAAAGATAAAGTAATGCCTTGAAAGACAAGCCTTACGGGGGAACAGGCACTGCTAAGCGAGGCAGCAGGTGACCCTTACTGGGAGAAAAATGAGACAAGGAGTTTACAGAAGACAAAAGAGTGTAAGTGACTTTAATTGCCTGAGGATATTGCAGTAGGGTTAAATTGTGGAAAATACTGGGACAATGAGTTTCAGACTCTTCTGAAATAGATCCTGAAACAGACCTCCAAATCTCAGTGTGCTCTTTCTTCTCTTGTCAAGCATAAATAATATCCAGTGCTTTACTACAATAATCATTTACTCACAGCCCAGTGAGCCCGTATGAAGGGAACAGACCTACACTCTGAGGAAAAAATATCTGGGAAATTTTAGTTTCCAAACTGTAAAACTATCTGCTGAGATTGTGTAAACTGTGCTGCTGTAAAGGATTATAAATGGATTGAGGACAGGTGGATTTTCATAGGTAAATTTAAAAACACATTCTTGAAACAAAGGCCATCATTCTTCCAAATCTCTTATCTCTTCTCCAGAGCAAACCATGCTAGAACTTTTCTAAGAGAAGATTATCAAAATTTAAATATATATTAAGTGATAAAAACATTTCTTTTTTTACACATTTCTTGGAAACTGATGACCATTTTTGGCAGAAATTATATATTTAAAAAAAAAAAAAAATGCTGCTGAAGCAGAAACCCAGAATGGAAAATTTCAGCCCAAATAGTGAAATGTTGGCAAAGCAATCGGGAAAAAAAAAAAAAAAAAAAAAAAAACTCGAACTATTTATAAGAAATGTCAGATGACCTTAATAACAGGCATGGTTATCAACTGGGTTGTAATATACATAGCTGTGTGCACATGCTGCTAGAGCTAACTATTAAGGACATTACTGTTTATAAAATGATATTCCCTTCCCATGTAGATCCATGTAGAATACATGATGGTCTATGGTGATGACCATAGAAAAACTTTCTATGGAAAGTTTATATTGGCAAATGTATGATTATATCACCTACATGTGGCAAAGCTATGGCTGACTTAAATACATCATGTCAAGACAGAGTCTAAGCCAGAAAATACTTTGTGTTTTTATCTATCACGTACTCCAGAAACTATTTAGACAGTTCACTTTATTTATTTTTGTTGTTGTTGTTTTGCTTGTTTGTTTCTGTCTTTCCTTCTCATATGTTTTTTAGATGGAGAAAAAATAACTTTGGTCCTTAGACACATTAATATTAAAAATAAATAAGTTTATTTTTATTTGAATCAAAATATACCAATTTTAAGATCTGACATCTGTGATTTGTAGAGTAAGCCCAGAGTAAACAACATGCATGATTTATTGTCAGGATGCTGCAGTCAGTAGCTACTTTGATCCTTCAGCTTCCTATACAAACAGATTCTGTCAGAGGCATTGGTAAAGAAAAGTGGGAAGTTATGAGTTTGAAACAAGGAAACAAACAAAAAAATCTGTAGCAATAATATGATCATATGGGCAAAGTATCCTTGATCCCCTCATATAGATGCTAGGAGAAAATAAATGGCTATTAGTTCTCCTTTTACTTATAAGAGCTTTCA
The DNA here is from genome assembly GCF_011077185.1 of Oxyura jamaicensis. Lineage (NCBI taxonomy): Eukaryota > Metazoa > Chordata > Aves > Anseriformes > Anatidae > Oxyura > Oxyura jamaicensis. The sequence goes on along the minus strand of NC_048894.1, from coordinate 126,180,598 downwards.
ATGCAGTCAGGCAAAATCACCCAATCACAATAAACCATCAAGACTTCTTAGACTTTTGCCTGAGAAAAATTAATCTCTGAGCGTAAGTCTTCAACTCACTTCTTGTCCAAACTGATTTAGCAATACTGAAGAAGTCCACTGGAACAGAATATAGGTGACTACACAAATATAATAGTCTCTTGCATAGGCAGATTAAAGGATGGACCCAGAAGCATATATATATATAAATGTATCTTTATTAACGAAAAAGAGATTTAAAAGGAACAGATAACTGTTTTTTCCAATGCTGTCAGCTAGCCATAATGAGATATTTTCATTTCAGATATCGTATTTAGATTTCAAATATAATAGCCTGCCAAATGTTTATCTAAATATCTTAATTAGAGTAAAAACATTCAGATAATCAGAATCTCCTGTCCATGACTCTGAAATAAATTTCCTTCTCCCCTCTTGCCATATTCTGGTCTCCAAGGTAATTTGCACTCCAAAGTCCTGTTTGGCTTCTATATTTCTTTCCCTACACACCCACTGCAAGCTTTTAAACACAGCTGTATACTAAAAAATTGGTCTTTATTGTCTTGTTCAACTTAATTGAAGTTGTTCTTGGAAAAAAACATTTTCTTCCAAGATATTTTGTGTCCTATGATGCTTTAATTTATTTGTTATCTATTTTACTTATTATTGTGATTTGTTTTCTTGAGCATTGCCTTGAGCGCCTTAGAGAGTTTGGAAGTTGGTGGCTATGTAAATAAACTTATTATTGTTCCAGATGTTTTTTCCATTTGAGGGCCAAATTCTACTCACAATTAGACTAGGGAAATCCTGCTGTCTTCAGTGAGATTGCCACAGAAAAAAAGGAAAGCAGACACTGACCTTGAGTCTCTTTTTTTTTTTTTTTTTTTACTCATTTTTTGTTTATCTCACAGCTTAACCACTTGTTATGTAACAATCCTTTAATTTGTAGACACTTTCTGAAATTTGTTTTTACTAGACGGAATAGTCTATCTCCTCTTCAGCCCCTATTTTACCTTTGCACATATGACCCATTATTTCTTCCCATTATAGACTTGGTACTTGGATTCCTAAGTCAGGCACCCAAACTCTATAAGGTTACATACAGACTGCTCAAGATCTAAAGAACAAGTAGCAATGTTATACAGACTATAATAGAAGGGATGAAGCAATACTAATAGGTTTATTTTAGAACATTAAAAAAAAAAAAAAAAATCCTTACAAGTTAAATTGTTACCAGCTTTCATTTTTACACAGTATGTTTACTAAATAGTTTTCATTCGTTTATGTTGTGGTTTATATTTTCATTTATGATATTTTAAAAACTGTTATTTAAAATACTTTTTCCCCTATATAAGATCCTTAAAGTTTGAGTTCCCAGCTGAAGTGCTGGATCAATGCCCTCCATTAGTCCCATTCTAAATATGTAGTCCTTCTCATAGGCAAGACTTGAGAACACACCCAGCAGAAAACTCACCACAAAGTTTTAAAAACTATAGAGCACACAGAAGGGTTTATATACATTTTGATCTCTTCTGTGCAGCAACATTGACTTTACACTTCCATAGTAACTGGAAAGATGTTATTTCTGTCTAAATAATAATACCGGATATTCCCATCCAAAAATACATGCTCTAAAATGGAAAGTGCCTGTCACACAATACCACTGCCAAGAGGCAAATTCTCAAATACGATGGGAAATAAAATTCCTGATTTCATGCAAACTGTATAAAATTATTTTGTATTAAATGAACAGCAGGAAAAATAATTGCCACCATTCATATTATAGTCTATGAAAAAGTAGTTTGCTTTCCTTAAGATTTACATTAAAAAATATAAAAATAATTATTAAAAATGTTTTTAAACTATTAAATTAAAAACTATCCAATAGTTTTTAAACTTGTAAAATAAGTTTATCAAGCTATTTTGATCCCAACTTTTTCATATATCATAACATTTCCTGAAGGATTCTACTATAGCTGCATCTGGTTTTGTAAAAGTGCTATGTTAAGCAGGAAAGAGTAATCCTCCAAGTATTCGCCTCCAATATGTTTACAACAGACCTTATGGATGCTGCAAGTTTCCCAGGGTGCAAAAAAAAAAACGATTACACAAAACTAGGAAGGAAATGCCCAAATCAGTATCTAAAAACATTGTCATCATATCTACATCAATCAGTCCCTGAGATGAAGATTTTTGGAAGCTAGAAAATTTTAGCAAGTATGCATAAAAGCTACACCCACTGGAGCTTCAATTTCCTGATTTCTTTAGCTGAAAAGCAGATAAACAGCAGATATACTGTAAAAGCAGGTTCGCAGAAGGAACAATTAGGAGAAACATCTGGCAAGAATTTAGTATGTTTATTCAGGTCAGTATATTTATTGTCATTAGCACCTTTAAAAACATTTTCTAAATAGAAAAGAAATAAATTTAAGAAAAGGTATGGAAAAAAAAATAAGGGGGCCTTACAACACAATTTAGCATCTCCAGCATAACTTAACTCTTGAGAAGATAGTATCCCTTAAACAGCTCATTATTGTGCGAAAGCTTACAAAAGGAAAGTACATATTTCCCATTTGAGGTTAATTACATAAAATTAAAGCAGATCCATGACTATCAGAACTAATGTTAGGTTTCCAGTGGCTTTGTGTCTTGTGGCTGGCTGAATGCTTTACTGAATTATAAAAAGGTTGCCCAGTAGAGAGTAATTTTGACTAACAGGTCGGTTTGTCTGATCTCTAATAAAGTTCAAACTCACATTCCCTGTCTGTAGATAACTCAAACATGTCTCTTCCAGGCTCATCTTGCTACTAGCATAAATTGGCATATTTTGGTATGTTAGAATGGCTTGGCTTGGAAGGGACCTTAAACATCACCTAGTTCAAACCTCCCTTCCATGGGCAGGGACATCTCCCAATAGACCAGGTTGCTCAGTGCCCTATCCAACCTGGTCCTGAACAGTTCCATGGATGGGACATCCACAGTTAGTCCGGGCAACCTGTGCCAGTGCCTCACCATCCTAATAGTAAATAATTTCTTCCTAACATCTAATCTAAATCTCCCCTCTTTCAGTATAAAACCATTCCACCTTGTCCTTGTACTATCTGCCCATGTAAAAATTCGCTCTCCGTCTTTTTATATTACTATGAATGCTTCTGTCTTCTAATTCAGCACATGTAAGTGGCAGGACTAGTAACAACTGATAATCTTACCACACTTAAAAATTAATTTACTGAAGAACATTAGTTTACAAGCCTGACTCATTGCAGTGGAAATGGAATGCACATCTAAGCTACAGACCAGTGGTGTGTTTTCCTAGCAAACACTGCAAATACTGCGTCTTCTCATTTTTGTGCATATATTTTACATTGTATGTAGCAAACCCGCATGACACCAAACTACTTTGCATGGGAAAGATACCTGGCATAATACCAGTTATAAAATCTGCCAAAATATTGCTTTGTTTAAATTGGCCTAATGCTTTTCAGACTCCGATATCTTTGACTGATGTCCCTGCCAAGGAGATTATAAAGTGATGAGTTGTATAAGAACACAGCATCTTGATTTGCTTTAGCAGGTTTACCTTTCAAATATGGTAGACCTTTCTAATATTAGAACATATATTTAACTAGAACAAACATATAGCTACAATAAAGGCAATTCACAATTGTTTCTTGGGTCAATCAAAGTACAGTTTGGACTGCCTGGGGATAGACTCTAACAAGAAAGATAAGTTAGTCCACGTTTATGCTTTTCTTCTCTTAGGTAAGTATTTGGTCAAAAGTAAATCCCATACTTTCCACTTGTCAACACTGCAGCAGTTTCCCTAGCTTAATGCAGAAAATACTGCTCTGTTAAACTTGGAAGTTTTTCTAATCAGAAATCCTTCCATGAATATGTGGAGGTTTTAAATCATGTTTAATTCCTTTTTCTCCAGAATTTAAAGATCAACCTGTAATAATCATTTGTAGAATTCAAACAAATAGCAGGTTTGTTTTCTGTTAATTCATTCTAATTAAGGAGGAAATATTAATCTGTTATCACCTTGTCTTGTTATTCATATTGCAAATATATTAGTGCTAATGCATTTGTGTCAGCTAAATACTCACATTTTTTGTGTTTACCAAAACTGAAAATTCCAACCTGTTTTTAACTCAAAAACCTAACTTTTAAGTAAGTTTCATACATAAGACAGCCAAAGGGTAATAATGGTAACACACATGGCTTGTATAACTACTTAAAAATGGTGAGATGGAAATTTCATATTGAAGTGATACATACAGTCTGCTTCTAGTAATGCAAATTTACTTTGCAAAAGGAATTATGTAGAAAATAAGAAGCAAATATAGTCACATTAATGTTTTTGAGTTATAGCATGATTTTTGTTTTAGCAGTTTAAACTTTTTTTAACAGTACATGTAAATATTTATTTAAATTAAATAATAAATTTAAATACATTTTAGTGTATATGCGTATTATTTATCCAGAAATTACATTTTTGATATATCTTATTTGTTACTAAATGAAATTAAAAGAAATAATATCTTTGACACCTAATAGAATTTGAATAACTATATTGCAGTTTACTTAATTGACTATATTAAATATATCTATGTCTAATAATTACTTAAAACCATTTCAGTATTCAGAGTCTACTTTCAAGGACATATGTTCCAGAAACATGAAATCTCAATTATTAGATTTTGTTGGTTAATAACAAGTTTTTTTAACACTTAAAAATTATATGGCATAAATTTATTATGGAGTATCTCTTCTCAGATGTGAAAAGGTGCTTGAATCCCAGGCTGAAGAACTGTCTCTATAACCTGTAGCACCCAGTAGAACAGTTCCTGTGGACTTGCTGTGTTAGATGAGTAGCTGCAGAGTGAACACAGTTTAGTACAAAACAAGGCTGGCAACTCTATTTTAGACATCAGCATACAACCCTGAGAACCATCGGAATTTTAGAAGCTGCAATAGGAAAGATACCCTGCTATAAGACATAACAGCAGCCCTGGTAGGCAATAGGTCTTTCTTAGAATGTAAAAAATAAAAGAAAGTTAGAATGGCAGTGTTGTGGTTTTACTAGGGTGGGCAGCTGAGCTCCACCATGACTGCTCTCTCACTCCCCCTCCTCAAAGGGAAAGGGGGAGAAAATATGATGCAAAGGGCTCAAGGTTCGAGATAAGGACAGGAAGATTGCTCAACAATTATCATGACAGGCAAAACACATTCTGAGTAGGGAGATAGTAAAATTTATTGCCTATTACTAACAAGCTAGAGAAGTGAGAAACAAAGGAAAGAAACCAAAAACACTTTCCCCCCATCCACTCTCTTCCAGATCCTTCCCCCCTGAGTGGTGCAGAGGGAACAGGGGAATGGGGGCTGTAGTCAGTCCTTAACAGTTCATCTCCGCTGGACCATGGTGAGGCAGGCTGTCCCCCTGCAGCCCATGGCTCCATACCACGGGGTCCATCCCCCAGGAGCAAACTGCTTCAGCACGGATCCCCCATGGGTGGCAGCACCCCCAGACTGCCTGCTCCTGCGTGGGCTCCTCTCCACTGGCTGCAGCTCCAGGCTGGGGCCTGCTCCTGCAGGTGCTCTCCATGGGCCACAGCCTCCTCCAGGCCACATCCACCTACCCCACTGGGAGCTCCTCCATGGGCTGCAGTGTGGAAACCTGCTCCACCTACACCATGGGCTGCAGGGGGACAGCCTGCTTCACCGTGGTCCTCACCACACGCCACACGGGAACTTCTGCTCTGACGCCTGGAGCACCTCCTCCTTCTTCATTGACCTTAGTCTTTGCAAGGCTGTTTCTCACTCCTCTCTCTCTCCCAGCTGCTATTGAGCAGCAGTTTTTTTTTTTTGTTTGATTGTTTGTTTTGTTTTCCCCTTTCTTAAATATGCTCACACAGAGGCACAAATAACATTGCTTATTGGCTCAGCTCTGGCCAGCAGTGGGTCCCTTACTTAACATGGGGCAACTTCTGGATTCTTCTCAGAGAAGTCACCCCTTTGGCGCCCCATTGCCCAAACCTTGCCATGTAAACCCACTACAAACAGGCAGGGAATAAATAGCTAAAATGAGTTACTAAAGAATGTTGTGTAAGAATCATAGAATCATACAAAGGCTTGGGTTGGAAGGGACCTCATAGGTCATCTAGTTCCAGCCCCCCTGCCACAGGCAGGGACACCATCCACTACACTACATTGCTCAGGGTCTCATCTCCTGCTCCTGTGCCTCACCACCCTCTGAGTGAAGAAATTGCTCCTAATCTTTAATCTAAATCTCCCCCCTTTTAGTTTAAAACCATTCCCCCTCATAACTATCTGATTGAGGAAAGAGTTGCACCCCATCTTTTTTATAAGTCCCCATCAAGTACTAAAAGGTTGCAAGAGGGAGCCCTTTTCAAACAAGAGCAAAGGTAAGCTTTTCAAAGGCATGTGTTTCCCAAGCATGGATTGGTAATCAATACCAATACCATTTAGCTTTTGAATATATGTCTTTAAAACCTATTAGCACTCAATTTAACTAGACTTTTCTGAAAGCTTCCTAAACTTTTTATGGTGAAAGTGAGAAATCAATGAAGTGAGAAATTTCAAACACTAGTCTCTTCATAATAAAGAGACATATGCCTCCTATAGTGTACTTGGCGCATGAGAGAGAAAGGGACACTCACCACTTCACATGCATATATTTTATTTAATCAAACAATAGACAGAGAAACTAATGTTTTCCAAGTGCCTTGAGGATTTATATTTTCATTGCAGTTACCACGAGGCCCTATCTAAAGAATGATTTTATTATTTTGACTTGTCTGATTTTAAACAGGTATGGTTAAAATATGACTTGAATAGAAATTTGATTTTTTCCTTATTTCTGATATCATAAGCACCAAACTTAGCAAATGCCATAAGTATTTATTTACTTTGAAGTATATCAGAAGTCCCACGTCTCATGGGTTTAAAATTAAACATGTGTTTAAATTCTGTTTTGGCTAAATTAAAGCTAATTCCAGTTAAATGATTTCAGCTACACTGAGCTAATAAAAGCAGAGACAGACTCTTGTTTAAGCTGTTTAGCCCTGTTGATCTGAGGCTCTGATGTGTCTTGGTACTAGATTCAAAGCTAGCATAGAATATCTAACTTAATTTTGCCCCTAGTTTCTAGTTCAAAGGCATTGTTCTTATGTCTCTTAAATACTTCAAAAACACGCAGACTTCTTTTAATCAAAAAAAAAAAAAAAAAGCAGTGCCATGTAAAAGGCACTTTCTGATCATTGCTCCTGTCATCAAACACTAACATTACAACTCTAGTAATGTACTCAATGTTGCACAGAGAACCTTGAGTCATGAAAGGCCAAGTTCTATTTGTAATCACATTTAACATGGGGCCTGAAGAAAGGTAATGATCTGGGATCCCATGGAGCAGCTGAGTCAAAGGTATTTTATTTTATCACAGTTTGATATTTTGCACAACTCGAAATTTAGTTTCTGCTACTGAATTCAGACTGTTAAGGCTTTTCTAACATATTCAAAGTAGCTTATAACTAAATTTTATCTCTAAAGAAATATAGAAATCTATCAATGTATTTAGACAACTAGGTTTTGATACCTGTACTCGTTTACAGGTATCAAAATCTAGTTGTCTAAATGTGGCAGCCTAACAACATATCTGCACACACAAATCACTAGTTTCAAGGTGAAAAACAATAGTAACCAGTACATGTAAATGAACAGAGTGTTTTGCAAAGACTACCCACCCAATTTTCTCAAATTATGGCCTCGGAGGACAAATGAAGATGAAGGTTTTCAATATATCTTTCCCAAATTAGGGGTTCTGTTTCCCCAGCTGAAGACACAGAAGCCAAAAAAGACAATTCACAGAGTCTTGTTTCAGCTGTTTGTCAGGGAATTCCATTTTTGCCTGACATCAGATTATAACATTCACAGTTTCAAACATCCTGTTTCAACTCTGGAAAAAAGCAGTAATGAAAAATCACTTGGTCTGAAGGATTAATCCAAGATGTTGAACAGTTTATGCAATACCTCATAGATCCTGAAAAAATTAGATGTTTTTCCTCAAGTATCTACAACTCTACTCAGCTCCAACCATTTGGCTGGTACAATCATAACTTAATATTTTAATTGCAGACGAGAATGAAAAGTGAAATACCAACTTTCTAGCAAGAAAAATGCTCTGAAATTTTTATTTGGAAATGTCTCTATTATTTTCTTGGTATTTGAGGAATCTAACAGTTTCACAATTAAGTTTTTCTGAAGTGACCTGACATATGTAGTCAGTTCAACACTGAGCAAACATATTTTTAATGATAAATTTCATAAAAAACAATGTTTTATCACATTTGGCATGTACCAATAAGTGGAGGGAATAACATCTTACCAACAGGACTAAGTATTAAACACCTAAGTAAAATACACACATAAAAAGAAACTGGGGAGTTTCAGAGAGAGAAACTTAGCTGAATGAAATTTTACAAAAGTTAATAAGACTTGGCTTGCCAATTTAGAGCCCTTTCTATGAACACAACAGAACTCTTACACTCTAGTCTATATAGTGCAGACAGATTGGTTAATGAGCCTTCAGTAGCATAAAGTTTGTTTGTTTGTTTGTTTGTTTTTAAGCAAAAGCAAATATCAATGAAATCCAACAATTTTACATTACATTACAATTTTACAGCATTAGCTTATTTTAAAAAAAAAAAAGATGTTCGGAGTTGGAGTTGAAGGTCACAAAAAGCTAAACTTGCCCCCTCAAACACAATATAAGCACCTCATACACTTAGTCTTTGAAAAACAATCTCTTAAAATAACATACAAATCACATTTATCTGTTAAGAATACCTTAAGAACAAAATAAATAAATAAATAAATAAATAAATAAATAAATAAAAATGAAAAACATATTCATTGATTTCTTTGGTCTACTGATAACAAAGTTTAGGCCCCTTCTACACCTATTCCCATATTCAAGCTGCTTATCCTATTCATAGAAACAGCATCTGTTCCACCATCATGGCTTCATATTTTCTTCTACTCTGTCTCTCCTCTGGCTGCTGAAGGTACTACTGTACTACTGTACTGTGCTTTAAATTCCAGCACTGCAACCTATATGATCAGCTACAACCAAAGTACATATAATAACAAGCTTCTGATTTTAATAAAATTCCAAGTAATATTTTCTTTTTAATATTATTTTGCACTGTAGATATTAGAGGGGAAAAAAAAATGATAGAAAGGAAGAAAAAAGATTCAAGTAGAATTTCTTCCCTCAGCTTGGCAAGAGCTTTTATTTTTTTAAAAAGTGGAAGCACATGACTGAATACAAAGATATTCCTAGTCATATAGTCTCCAACTGTAACCATTCTACAAGTAGCTTGGTTAGTCCTGGACACTGTATTCATAAGGGACACTGTACTCACACTCATTTTGGGGGACCATCAATGAATAATTCAAAACTGTAAGCAGCACCTGCCAGACTCATTACGCTAACCTTCCAAGCCTTTTTTATACACAAGAACTATCCTAAGCATGCTTCCAAATATTTAAAGCCACCATATCAAATATTCAGTAACAAAAATATAGGTTTAATTGTTGGCTTTTTTTCCAATGAGTCATGTGAACATTAAAAGAACAAGTATCACCAGATGTTCTGTTTTCTTCCTCTTTTATTCTCTTCTCTCCATCTTCTTTATCCTCTCTCTTCATTTAGCTTTCCTCTATGCTGCTAAAAAGAAGAATAGAGGACTGAGTTTATACCTTTCCCAGACTAAGAGAAAAATATATAAAAAGAAAGTAAAACTGGCTGTTAAAATCAGCAAGATTAACTCTACAATCAGGGTGAAAAATAAAAGCTCAACAGCATAAGTCATTGAAAGAAAGAAAGAAAGAAAGAAAGAAAGAAAGAAAGAAAGAAAGAAAGAAAGAAAGAAAGAAAGAAAGAAAGAAAGAAAGAAAGAAAGAAAGAAAGAAAGAAAGAAAAAGAAAGAAAGAAAGAAAGAAAGAAAGAAAGAAAGAAAGAAAGA
>NC_048894.1:126134124-126170437 GCF_011077185.1 Oxyura jamaicensis | reverse complement strand
AAAGAAAGAAAGAAAGAAAGAAAGAAAGAAAGAAAGAAAGAAAGAAAGAAAGAAGAAGAAGAAGAATGCCAATGTTAACTTTAACTATCAAAGGTAGCAAAGAATATTGTAATGGAGCATATGATTTTCTGCCATAGTTTCTTACATCTCAGTGACAGTCTGCTGGAACTACAGGACTCACTGCTGAACCCAGGCTAAAGAGCTCCATATGTTGCAGAAACAGTGCAAGAATGTAAATACATTACATCAGTGCTTTCCTACCCAAAATCAAAGAAAAATAAATACATGCACACAAAGACACATATATAACAATTGTTATATAACAATTATGTATACATATGCATATATATACACATATATATGTATACATATATATATACATATACATATACATATATAACAATAGTGTGTAACTCTTTGTTACACACTATGACTGTATTAGATATGATGTTCTCCTTTCTTACCAAGTTAGACTATAAGCTAGTCAGAGCAATGTGTCTCACTGACAGCTACAACAGCATCTTTGATGCAGTGGAGCACCAATCTCATACGTTCAGATTAGATCTAGTAAAAATATTCAAAAGAGAAACCTTGGATGCTGCACACAGCAGATATGCCAAAATAGCAGTGCAGTTATGTCTTGTCTGTGATGTGAGATCTATGCAAAGAGAAAAAGAGCACATACCATATTGATGCAAAATTCAGCATTCTTTCAAGTTATTCTATGTATTCTGTGACACATATTGCATGCTAAATTCAGCACAAAGCAGAGCAAAGATGGCCATCTAACATTTGGTGACCTGAGAAGAGATTTTATATGCCTTCTTATTGTTATTCCAGTGTCATTGTATTTTGTATTCATCCATAAAGATGGAAGCTGTTTTCTCTGTGTTCTCTGTGTTCTCTTCAACAGGAAGCATTTCAAATTTTTGTCAGCACTTTAGGACCTGAGTTGAAACAATGCCTATCCAATTAATCCAAAGAGGCAGATGAAAGTAAACGACCTGTATGTACACTGTAGAAATAGTTTGCTATGAATAAACTGCTCAGCCTCCCATAATGATAAAACGTCTGTGCACTAGATGAGTACAGGTATACATAAAAGCTCTAGATACCTATGGAACACTATTTGTGGAAAATACAATCAGCTGGCACCTAAATGCCTGCTCTGTGGCACACTCAGGACCAGTAAATTTGCATGCTCTTGCCCCAGCCAGACAGAATGCCTTTGTTGTTGTAGACACATGGGTGGATTGTCCCTCTAACCTGGTAGAGACCAACATATATATGAACAATGATAACAAATATGATAACAAACATTGCAGTCCCAGGCATCAGCTGAGTCTTGTATGGTAACAGCTATGGAAATTCAGTTACAGGTGAGATACACAGCTAAAACTCAGATTTCCCCTGTTTGTCACTCTGTATCATGCTGAGTGTCAGGGTGGTGCCTGTATGTGCACCCACTGCGCTTATGCCATTAATTAGCTGGGCAGTCCAAGCACTCCCCCACCTATTCATCTACACAGATGAGACAATGGATCAGTTTCAGACAGCTGAATGGTTTGAAACTGTGGACTGACTCAAAACTAAGTGATCAGGGAATCTGTTCTTCTTTCCAAAGGCTCCCCTAGGCAGTTCCAGATACAGAACTGATCAAGTTATACATAGATAGTACACTTGTAAATAGACAGTGGAGACTGCTCCTGAAGGTGTAAGAGCTCTTAGTACCTAGTTAGGTTAGCTTTGAGATGCTTTGCTCACAGTTAAGAACACCAGTAGTGATGGATTTTACTTGTGTTGGAGAAATCACTAAAAACCACAAGTGAGCTGAAGGTAAGAACTGAATAAAACAATCTCACCCTGAAGGCGTCATAGTTGTGTTGGGGAGATTATTTGACTTTGAATAGGACACATCAGTTATTTGGTGTCTCCAAGCTAAAATTTTCTTGAGATTAGCTTTGAATGAGAAATAGTAGAAACTTGTAGTAGAGGAAATGCTGTTATAATTAAATGAGCTATAAAATTAAATGAGCTATAACTTATGAACAGCTCTTTTATCTGCTTGGACTGCTATTGATCCCATTTCAGCCCTGTTTAAATGTTTAAAAAATGGCAGATTTATTCTGACAATAATCAGAATAGTGCATAATCACATGAACCTATGGAAGGAGATGTTTCTGACCAGAGTCTCACTGACACAAAGACAAGATTGATAGGAATAAAAAGGTGGAGGATTACAACGGCAAAGCTTTAAATGTTCCCATGGGTTTCGAGACTTCTCTCATAACTACCAGGAAGTTTGAATATGTTCCCATCCAGAGTTTTGTCTGAGCTGCAAATCTCTTAAACATAACTACCTGAGGAATAAGACTTGTAACATAACCGGTAGAATAACAGTGAGAAAAAGAACAATACATTCTTAAGTACTGGGAATTGAATTGCCATTAACATTTGCCATCCTTTTATAATGTGAAGTTTGCATTTTGTTCCCTAATCTTACTAAGGATTCCATGAAAAAACTTGAATCTTTAGTGAAGAATGGTTTTATTTGACCAGTTCGCTGTTGTCTAAGACTAAGATAAACAATGAACTATTCAGTTTGCCCTATTTCTCGTTTCACTTTAGCATGTCTGCCCTCTGTGGTGCCTCTATGCTCTTTTCCTTACAAAACAATAAATTCAAAAAAGATTACTGAAGAAATACAACAAAAAAAAATAGAGCTGAATTGAAGTTTAGTTCTAATAATGGAATTTCAAGACCTGTGAAGTTACAGGTCTTCAAGCCACATGTTACCACAAGCTGAAAGACTTGAGATAGAGGATATGATTGCATTCAAGATGAATCAAGAGTGCTCTCCTGTACCTTGTGGGGTGAAGGGCCTTGCTGTGAAATGCCCAGCTCAGGCTACACTGAAAACTCAGTCTGACTGTGTGAACTCAACCTCCATCAGAAAACCTAGAGTCCTGTTCTTAACTGTCTGAGAACTGGGGTGGAAAATGAGAGGCAAGATGGGGGAGTTTTCCCACTATATTGTTTTTTTATTCATTTGCTTGTTTGTTTTTAATTCACTGACAGTGCATCTTTTGTAACACATCTGTAAAACCATCAAAAGGTAGCTGAAAGAGCTGAAAGCAAGTATTGTGATCAATGCTGTCATAACCCTGCCAGAATATACACTGTGTTTGAGGTTCATAGAATATACATAGAATATACACTGTACATAGAATAAACACTGTGCTTGAGGTTCTCCAGTTGTGAATGTCTGAGTCATACCTTAGGCAGAAGCTGCATTTTCTGTCTTGTTTCTCTTTTCTGACCCCTTCTTTGAATATTCACCTTCTCTTGTCCTCCAGGAACAAGATCAGAGTGAACAGCAACAGAAAATTGAGGAACACCTAAGCAGCTCAATTATCATCTCCTTTTATCCCAGAAGAACTGTTATTACTATTTTAATATAACCCAAAAGACAGCCAAAGAAGGGAATTTCCCTATAAAAACTCCCTGCAGCTAAAAGGGAAAGGGAAGGGATGATGTTTAACTGCAAGTTTTACTCTACATTTCAAGTGATTTAACCATTTTCCGTTTTTCTCAGTCTGTAATTGAAGGATATATTTGGAATGTCGGTTATTACAATGGGAATTAGCCAGCAATAACTTGAAATGAAACCCCAAACCATGCTTCATTATTTATGTTGTAACTGTGAACAAGTGTTATATTAACATCTTATCTTTTGTTGGGCCCAAGACACCCTACATTCAACACAGCACATCATATTGCTTAGTAAAAGTAGGACTAGTTTGTGCTTTCTATAGTTTAATATCACCATATAAGAACACATTCCCAACTGCTTATAGCTTTGCTAAGTTTTTACCATTTGCAGATTGGAAGCATTCCCTGCTGTATGTATACCTCAGAGACTCTTACTGGGGAAAGTGTCAGCTAAAGCACTTCAGTCACTTCCAAGAACAAGATTTCCAAGAATTTTGATTAAAGAGCTCTGAGGCGAGGATTGTGATACTGGGACTGACTGGGCAAGAACCCACAGGGCACAGATCCTGTGCAAAGAATAATAAGTAATTACATAATTTATCATAATGGAAACTCATGAGGACACTGAACTAAGGTGGCACACGAAACTTGTAACTCTTCAACTTCATAATTTATAAGCGCTTGACTTGCAAAGTCAATACTGTTATTTTAATGTGGTATTTTGGTGTATATTATTTTCTAAGACACTACAGCTATAGAAAGAAATAAAACACTGTTCATTGTGCAAATTAACTATTTAGGAGGTTGGGAATCTTTATATGGAGTTCCATCTTTTCTGAAATGCCATGACCTCACACTGGTTTGGTGTATTGAGAACAAATGCCTGGTTAGCAAGTAACTGAGCAGTGTAGTGGTACTTATAAGCAACTACAGCAAGTCAATATTTCTGACACACTCTTTCCAGACTCATGGATACGTCTTTAAATAAAACAGAAGATGAGGCTTTAGTTTTTGCATGTCTCGCAAAAATATTGTGAAAACTATTTGTAAATGGTTTCCTTACTTAAGTAAACTTTTGTCAGATCTAGGCAATTTGGCATGCCTTTTGTTTATAAACTAGAACCTTGAAAAGCCTCCCCTATTTTTGTAATTACATGCTGAAATAAAAAGAGGATTTCTTTTTCCAGAGTGTTGTCTTTCTCATTTGTTTCCAAATTTGTTACTCTATAGAGAACAAAAATGGCATGGTACTTTTATGTTAAGAACTAGTGAGAATAGTCCCTATGAGACTTTGAGCTTCTTCATTTTGCAATCAAAGCAGGATGTTTAGCACCTCAAAGAATCAAGCATAAGAAGAATGGCATTTTCAGGAGAATTAAAAAAAAATAAAAAAAAAAAAATAATTTTAAAAAAAGCTCTATATTTGTTCCGATCTTCCTAAAAGGTTAATTTTCACTATGAACAGAGTGTCTTGTTTCTTTCTGTAAAAATATGACCTGTTATTACAGACAGAGAGATACAGGCTATTATCTAATACAGAAAGTCAGTTCTCTAAGGAAATGGTATTCAAAATGTAAACTGTCGGTGTAAGGCACAGGGAAAAAATTAGGGCAGTATTTCATGACAAGAATAATAATGCAAATGCATTTTACATTCAACTATGTCAGATTTGCTGACTTCTACTTGCAATAACTTTTACAGCTATGAGATTTTAAAAATAAAAACCTCCCCTGCTGCGATTTGAGGCCATTCCCTCTCGTCCTATTGCTAGTTATCTGTGAGAAGAGGCTGACCCCCAGCTCCCCACAACTTCCTACAGGAAGGCCTGTAAGAGAGTTACACTCTTAATTTTCCTCAAAATTGCAATGCATGGAAAGACATGAGCCTAAAGGCTATGCCCATTCTATCTGGTGGAGTATGGCTCAAGAGAAGTCCAAAGTATGTGACATATGAGGTAGGCTTGCAATGGCTTACAGACCCTGAGCCAAGACCAGACAGACCTGTGTTGTCCCATTTATCAGTGCTTTTTTTTTGGATAAGCCCAACAACGCACATTTCTTGCTTAACACCACTCAAATATTTTTTTTTTTTTTCAAAAATCTGGTTTTGTTTTCTTTTACAAAATATCATGGTACTGATAACTGGGGAACCAAAAACTCCAAGAGGTTTAAATCCTGATTTGGACAGCAAAGACGATTTTACTGCAAATTTTTTGTTCATAAGAAAATATGAATTTCTGTATTGGAATGGGATTTTTTCTTACAAAAGTAAAAAAAAATTATTCATTCATTCATTCATTCATTCATTCATTAATACAAACTTGGAAAGACTTATATAATTACATGCATCTTTCAAGGAAAGATTGATTGACTTTCAGAAATATAGCACATGGGTTTTGCTAGTTACCTACAATTATTTCCTGCTGTTAGCATCAGTAAGTCATCCAGCAGACTGATGAAAAGTAGTAGTCTTAAGTGTGCAGCAAAAGTACATGGGAACAGTATCTTCTGTAGATGAAGGAAATTAAGATATTTCAAAAGATGTTTTCAATGTAACATCACAGAGCTTTCTGAATTCATGCATATTTAGATTTGATTACTGAGGATTGTCATTAAGAGATGGTTTCAAGGCACTTGGCTAGAAAACTATTCCAGATGTTGTCAGTTAAACAGAGAGTGTATTTATTAAGCATTTTTTGTATTTTCCATTTCAGTGTGTACTAAGTTGCTGTTTTGTTTTTGTTGTTGTTGTTGCTTCTTATCTTATTATTTTGATGTCAAAAGAACCCAATGGAAACAAGCAGAGACAATGGAAATAAAAATGAATGATAAAGTCAACAACATGTTCAAAAAGGTCTTTAAATGTATTACAGCAATTTCATCCATTTAGTCAGTAAAGCATAAAACCTACCGGAACAGACCTTCAAAAGATGTGCATAGGTATATCACCCTTACAGGTGCACCAATTTGTAGTTGCTGATAGACAATCTTCTGTCTGTGTTTTTAAAAGATGATCACTTACTTAATTCTCCATCCTCACAGTCCAAGATATATAGAGATCTCACAATGAACTTATTGGTTACCTCATGCAGAGAGCATGCAGGCTGTGAATGAGCAGTTGTGGAGACAGTATAAAGTATAGCAGCCCCTAAGAAGCCACAAAAATAAAGCAGATTAATGGATCTAATATATCTTGCTTAAATGTCATGCATCCTCTTCAGGTGCAAGTGATTGTTGCTACAAAACAAGAAGTGAATACTCAATGGTTGTATGTTGAAATATTGAATTCTAGAGCAAAATAGCATAAAGCTGAAATAAACTGCAAGAGCATGAGATAATTTTGGAGAAAAAGGAATTATTTTTGGAGGTCATTTTAAGATTCCTGTATGTGGTTCCACTTTCCTTATTATCCTCTACTACACTGGGTTATGAACCTGTTAAGCATTGTGTCAAATAACTCTGGAAGTTAGAGGTGCCCAATATTTGTTTTCAAAATGCGCTCCCCCTGACCAGATCATATCTATAGTAGGCAAATATATTTAGTGCTTTGGACTCTGCTCTTTTTAACCATCAAACTATGTAATTGCATGTGTGTAACACCTCGTGAAATCTGAATTTGTGATTATTTGATTACCCTGCTAGAAATCCAGCAGCTCTTAATCTTCTGCAACAAGGAATCTTTTCAGTATTGACAATACAAAGCCTTTACTAGTATGTACCTAAATATTTTTCAAAGCTCACATAAATTCACTATAAAGACTAGAACTCATTACATCCCTGCTGCCATTGATGCTTCCCACCCATGTTTTAGTGACATTGGAATCATAGAAAAGTAAGTATAAAAGAGAACTCAGGAAGTCATCAGGTCTGTCCCATTGATCTTCTCTTTCTTTCATGTACAACTCAGAAAACTATAGCAAAATCAACCTCTCTCTATGCACATGAGGGGGAGATCGCTTATAAGCACCATGAGTCCTACAAAGGGTATCCTTTGGAAAACAGTAGACATATAATCTGCCCGTACTCTTTAGGTTTTTGAGACAGTCTCAAGGAAGAGTTGGATATTTGCATTTGGCCCCTGGCAAATGCCTACTGGCAAAGGGCCCTAATGCAGCAGGGAAAAAGTGAGTTTGCCTGTAAAGATTCTGCCTTTGTAGAAGTGAGGTGGACAGCTCAATAGCTGAAAGAAGAGGGGTACTTATCCATCAGCAAGTGTGTAGCGCTTAAAAATCTCCCACAGAGAGAATGATTTACAGGAATCTAGAAAACAAGTCTTCTGACAATTTTTTGTTCCACCAATTCCCTCCCTTGTGTTTCTCCCCAAGAGGTAATGATTTAGCTTGATGTACTTTGCCATTTGAATTACTTACAGATCTCAAACATCAAAATAATCTTTAAAAGACCTCTTCATTTTTCTCGCAAAAAAAATAATTTCTGTAAAGTCTGGTAACTATCTCATTACTACTTCCCAGTACTTCACAGTCAAACTATTTAGTTATATTAGACAATCACAAAAATGAATTATTTTAAAGCACCCTTTTAATCATTCTAAACCATGTTGTTGCTAAATGTTATTTCTTTCATCCCTCACCTGTCACTTTTACTCTCAGTTCCTTCTGAACTTGCACTGAAATCACTATTTGCACTGAAATCAAACACAGAGTTATCCAAGTATCTACAACATTCTAATGTTACATTCTAAAAATAACTATTTTCCTTAGAAAAAAAAGTTTGGTTGGTTGTTTGGTTGGTGTTGTTTTTTGTTGTTGTTTGTTTGTTTGTTTTGTGTGTGTTTCTTTGTTTTTCTGAAAGGGCACTTCTTTTTGGAGTTGGGGTTGTCCAGCCTCGAAAAGGGAAGGCTCCAGGGAGATGTTACGGTGGCTTTCCAGTACGTAAAGGGGACCTACAGAAACACTGGGGAGGGACTCTTTTTCAGGGGGTGTAGTGATAGGAAAAGGGGTAATGGTTTTAAACTGAAAGAGGAGAGATTTAGATTAGACATTAGAAAGACATTCTTTACTCAGGGGGCAGCAAGCAAATGGCACAGCTTGCCCAGAGAACCTGTGGATGCCCCATGCCTGGAGGTGTTCAAGGCCAGGCTGGGTGGGATTTTGAGCAACCTGATCTAGTGGGAGGTGTCCCTGCCCATGGC
This sequence comes from Oxyura jamaicensis, assembly GCF_011077185.1. NCBI lineage: Eukaryota > Metazoa > Chordata > Aves > Anseriformes > Anatidae > Oxyura > Oxyura jamaicensis. The sequence goes on along the minus strand of NC_048894.1, from coordinate 126,161,794 downwards.
AGGGGGGTTGTAATTATATGATTTTTAAGGACCTTTCCAATCCAAAGTATTATGTGATTCTGTGCGATTCTGTATAATACTAGTAATCTGCAACAAAGGATGGTGTTTCTCAGCTGCAGATCCTAATCTTTATGTTTGGAACTTTGTGATGAAACACAAACACACATATTCTCTAGAAATTGCCTTTCCTGTATAACTCCTCTGGCTATATGCTATTGTGGACATAGAATCATGGACAATCATTAAACTTTCAAAGTTAATAATGGCACATCTTCCTTTACTACCTATGTTTTCCTTATTGATAACTTTTATCAACTCTTGCATTTCAAAATCTGCAGAGAAGGTGAAAATGGTGAGTATACTCGAGGACAGTGTACTGTCTTTCATTCTCCTAATATATCAGAATGTTTGAAAAGGGAATCCCTTCACTTGCTTAAGGAAAGCTGAGCTATCTTTACTGCCAGTATGAATTGGAAAATAATTTCTATTCTTAACTAATTTAATGAGAAAAATGGAACTTTATTACCTAAGTCAAGCTATGCTTAACAACTTGGCTATAAATAGTGAGCATTACACTGTAGCTGGCACACTTACACTCCATGACTTCATTATCAATGATTAGAAGGTCATACTAAGTTAAAGCCCAACTCTGGTGTTTTATTTAAAATTATATATTTGCAAAATTTACCATTGCTTTGGAACCTAATGAAATGTCTCTGTTTATCCCTCATTCACAATCACATCCCCACTGTGATTATTTTAATGAACTGGATGTCTTAACTGAGGATAAATATATTTGCCACAAGTTAAAGTTGGTTTTGATCCTGCAGAAGGCATAGAAGATCTGTGGAAGAGCAGAGACAAGGTGTCTAGGAACCACTTCCTCAGTTCACAGTCAAGAACTTGCTGACACCACAAAAATCCCTGATCTAGGAGACCATACCATGTTTCTCCTTGTAGAAACATTCATCACTCAGCTGACAGGTCATCTCCTGAGGTGTCAGTCTCAGGAGATTCCAAGCTATATTCTCTGTAAGTTATGGAGGAAAATGTATATAGAGGCAAGCTTGTTCTTTCTACCTTAAGAAACCAAAATTCTAGGTACACTCTTAGAAAAAAATTAGCTGATCTGTATTTTTAAGGAGAGAAAAGGTAACAGCTTGTTAAAAAAATATGAGACTTAATTCAGAATGCACTGCATTCTGCACCTTTTATGATGAAGAATTAATTACCAAAACACTTTCTTGGCAGGAATACATAACAATAATCATATCCTTCTTTCTGAAGGGAGATAGGAACAAAATCATGAAAGAGGAAAAAAAAAATGAAAGAGAAAGCACAAAGGACAATAAAGTGCAAAGGAAAAAAAAAAAAATATTTGGAATTTTCAAGTGATTTTCTTATCATTTCAAGTTCGCACCACAACCTCTTTACTTGCTCTACCCTGGACTACTACCAGAATTATTTCAAATGCATTCATCAAGTACAGGCATAAATATAGACCGTAACGGTGACTAGACAGAAGACTCAGACAAAATTTCATTTGGTTGTTTCCCAAGTTAGTCAGACAAAAATATTTCAAAAAGATATTAGTACACAGAACCATTGTGGCTATATACAGCAGCAAATAATTGCAATACCACATAGATTTGACTTTGATTTTTCCATTTTTGTGGGTACATTTGCAACTAGTACTCAAATGCCCTTTCAAATGCACTCAGAATCCTGGGGTGGGGAAGCAGTGAAAAACAGCAGACAAATATTCATATATTCATTTTCTGGATTTTGAGACAGAAAAGGCTCTGGAATTTGGTTTCATGTCAGCAATGTTTACAAGACACTTTGGTTTTATGGTACCAGAGTGATAATCAGTTTAAATCATGTGTTGGAATTACAGCTACCATCAGTCTTTAATAACAGGTAGGTTTACAAATGCTAGAAAAAAAAGGTTGTGAGGTGAGACAAAGAAATACACTTCTTCCCCAGATAGTGTGCTGAACCAAATTTTCCCTAATAGCAATTGCATTGAACCAGATTGCTCCAGAGGGTTTACATCCTTAGAGTCTCTGACTCTTCTACTTTTCATCTACAATAAATCATAGGGTGGTGTCTTACTAGCTAAAGAGAGAGAAGTTCAGTTAATAGTTTCCAAACAGATGGAAAATTTACTGGAAATCATGGGTCACAAAATCCAAGCGCAGAAAGTAGAATGATTACCATTTTGTACAGTACTACCACATCACTGATAATATTAAGACTCCATACAGACTCATTTGGTCATGTCAGCAGAAACACCTTCTTTAATAAAACCAAACTATATACAACTTTCAATTGATTTATTTTTTGAAAATTAAATTATTTTTTGTTATTTCAAATCCAGCTTACAAATGCTCTGCCTCTGCAAGCTCAAAATTCAGGTAGTTTGTACTATTCCTCAGCAAACTCTTTTCTACCAATATCATAAACTCAAACATAACACTACCACCAGCAAGAAAGCTCAGGATTCTTGTTGGCTCTTGGCTGTGAATGGATGCAACAAGTTTAATGTAAAATTTCTTTGTTTTGGCTCAACAAAATTGGTATAAAATCAATTTTACACATTTCAGGAAGTAAATAGGAGTCTTATTTTTTAAGGCTATTAGGCAGCTTTTGCATATTTCATTCTATAATTTGAAGAATGGGTGTTTTCACAGATATTTTTCTTCTTTAACCAAATGTATGGTATGTGCCTTTGCATTTCATAATGTTGATTTAATTCTTCCGTAATTGAATACAGTTCTGTCCTTAAATGCTATGCCAGAAAACAAAAACATACAAAAATCACTCTGTAGAAGAATGTGATTGCAAGCTGTTTCACTTGGAATTAGATACAACTTTGGGATATTTCCAATTTTCTGTAGAATTTTAAAAGTTTGCCTACAAGGAATCTTAAATAAAATCCATGCAAAAAGAAAGTGCTTTCAATGCATGAATAACTATGACAATAAATACAGTACATAAAGTTGACCATTATGAGAACAACATATTTCCAAGAGTTTACAATCAGAATGAAGTTCGGCTGAAGGTCTTCCAAAGTTATAAATGTGAGCTCAAAGTGCTTTGCTAATTTTAAACTTATTCCTGGAATTTGCAGCCCTTTGTATATTTTTTTTTCTTGAAAGACAATTGATTTTAGTTTAGGTTGAGATTTCTTTGTTGTTTGTGCTTGTTTGTTTGTTTCTGAAAAAAAGTATTATATTTCCTATTCTTTATCTTAAACTCATTCATGTAACTCTTATACAAAATCATATTTCCAGTGTCATCTTAGTAATTTCAATGGATATCCTTATACTTGTAAGGTAAGTGACCTCAGAGCACGTCTGAGCACAAGTATACAATTGTCTGTACTGCAGAGTTGTTAACATTATCTCCAGTCACTTAAAACAATGTTGAATCACACTAAAATGAATAATAATCTCCCAATCAACACTTGAATGTGGTTTGTGGAATGGTTCCAGTGGGCAGCAGGGATGAGACCACCCTGCTCTGTGGCTCTGTGGAAGAAGAGTACACGGTCATCTGACAACAACCTCATCCTGCCTCTTGTGCTCAGAGTCAGAGAATGGACCTATCTCCATTTTATTTACTAGAATAAAGGCATCCAATGAATTATCTGAGCTTCAAAATGCAAACAAATGTAATCTTATCTCCTACACAGGGCAACAGGACTTATTCATCTTCTAGGAAGTTTATGCAGGCTGAAAAGGAATCCACATTTTCTGAAGAAACACATCTCATTCCTGAAGACCACCAGTAAGAATGCATCTGATGAGGTCTCGGTCAGCACTGAACATGACAGAGCCACACAGTTCTTATGTGCTCAGATACATCATCTCCTGTAAAATGTCATTTTCATCCATGCATCTTGCTACCATATTGGTACGAAGCAGTTGTTCGATGCTTTGAATAGGGCTTGAGCCATGTGATACACCGTAACACAGCATACCCTGCCCCACAGCTTGCTGTCCCTGTTCAGACCCTACCAGGAAAAGCTTGGCTCACAGGTGGGAGCTTTCAATATGAGGATTCACTTAATGCCTACACCTGTGCAAAAATTATCAACAACTGCAAAAAAGGGTCAGTTCAGCAGCAAACTAGAGCTTCTCTTTAAAAGATGTTCATACAACCTGAAAAAGCTATGTGTGCTTTCCCTAATTTTAGTCCTTAATCTTCTTCCAGAAGATTTCCTTTCTGAACCAGAAAAGAAAAATATATATATATTATTCTAGAACTGAAACTATTAGCCCTTACACCAAGCTCCACACATTACACAATAATTTACAAGAGGCACAGCAATGCCTCTAGGCTGTTGGAGAAATGTGAGTGCTCATTTGGGACAAAACTAAAAGCTTTGTTTTATAAGGGAGGGGACAAAGAGAACGATGGGAACTGAGCTCCCACTGAAAGTTGACAGCAGTTGAAACTCAAAGTAAGTCTGAAACTTTGGAAATTACCAGTTCTGTTCAGTACCCCAAATCACATAATAAATCACAAGACCAGTGAGGGAAAAGCAAAAAAGGGAAAACCTATCCCACATTTAACTGTAATTTCTACTAATTCTTGTGTAGGAAAATTTACTAGTACTCATCTGTCCTGTGAGAAGAAAAATCTGTGTCTTAAGCAAACAAAAAAGAATACACTTCTTTTGGCATTTACATCTTTAAAAAAATGGTACTTCAATCTCCACATTGTAGCAACAAACAACATATCTGCTCCTGAAAACAAAACAGGGAACAGGATTCTCACCAAATGCATTAGAATTAAAAGTATTCACACTAGAACAAAGGCAACATATGATAGAACAGCTAACTCATCTGAGCATTATACTTAACATTTCTCAGCAGGGAGACAAAAATAAAAGCTAGGCCACTCTTTAAAGCTGGCTTGACCCATTTTATATAATTTTTAAATGCAAGGACCATAGAAATTACAACCAGCTCTCACACTAGTTTTAGCAGCTGACACATGGAATCTACTCGGGAAATATATATATATCTGTTATCTCAAAAGACTGGTAAACCAACTTCTGCTCTAGAAAACTTTACCTAGACTTAAAGGTGTACTGCCAGCAGGTCGAGGGAGGTGATTGTCCCCCTATACTCTGCCCTCATGAGGCCCCAGCTGGAGTGCTGCTTCCAGGTCTGGTGCCCCCAGCACAGGGATGTTGATCTGATAGAGCGGGTCCAGAGGAAAGCCATGAAGTTGATCAAAGGGCTGGAGCACCTCTCCTATGAGGAAAGGCTGTTCAGCCTGAAGTAGAGAAAGCTCTGGGGTGACCTTATTGCAGCTTTTCAGTACTTAAAGGGAGCCCATTAAAAAGATGGAAAGCAACTTTTTTGCTTGGGCAGACAATGGCAGGACAGTTTTAAACTGAAAGAGGGAAGATTTAGATTAGATGTTAGGAGGAAATTTTTCATTCAGAGGGTGGTAAGGCATTGGAAGAGGTTCCCATAGAAGTTGTGGATGTCCCATCCCTGGAAGTGTTCAAGGCTGGGTTGAACAAAGCCCTGGGCAACCTGATCTAGTGGGTGGCATCCTTGTCCATGGCAGGTGGGTTGGAATTAGATAATCTTTAAGGTCCCTTCCAACACAAGTTTTTCTATGATTCTATGGTTCTGTAATATTATTTTTGTCTTCCTGGTCTCACAGTCCCCTTAAAGCTAGTTGCTGCCTGAGCAGGTGGCCCAGGCAACTAAAAGACATTCTGTAGGTGGTTAAGTGTTGATATTTCTTCTATTCGTTGGATCATTCACAGGACAGAATCATGATACAAGAAGATATTTGGAAGCAATCTGGGTGTTAAAGATAAAAACCTGTGTCTTCTTTTTCCCCTCTAAACTTACCAAGCATAGTGCTGCTGGCTTTTTCTTTTCTCTCCTGAGAGATGTTACAACATTACACTAAAGATTCTGATCTTCTGATACTAAGCTCTTTCTCTGGCCTTTTACCCAGCCATGATCAAACCTCTTTTCCTCCTCCCTCACCCTCTTTTCTTTCAGAGGCTTTCCTGTCTGACTCCAGCAGCTGTTTGTCCGTTACAGACTCTGTCTTCCCACAGCTCACAGCTGCACTAACAGACTTTTCCAGCTATCTGCCCAGTCTCTGAGTCTTTCTTTTGGCTCTCCAGCAAACCCAAAATCTCCACCTGCATCTCCGGGTTATCCCCAACACTCAGAGTGGGATCTTGGTTTAATTTTACTGGCACCATTTTTTAATAGCAACACTTTTTTTTTTTTTTTTTTTAACTTCACTGGAACAAAGGAAAAAGCTAAAATAAATATATGAGGAAAGTGGGATGTTTCACTATCAAGCACATGATGAATAGAAGTCATAGATTCACAGAAATTAAAACTGGAAAAGACCCACTGGCTATTTGGTCATCTTGTCTGTCCCTGCCAGTGCAGGACTGTTCCCTACAATACTTTTAATGGCAATCAAGAATGTAGAATAAATAATTATTTGACCTTTTATTATGGTTCATAATGACGTTACTGTGTTGTTTTCCAGTCTATTTTTTTCCTGTGCTCAGCTGTCTGTTTATAAACACCAAACTAGCTCTATCGCTTCTTTTTTCATTGCCACTCAGAAATGTTGCCTCCTTCTGTGTCACAAAAGGAATTATGCACTTCATGCATAAAAGAAAGAAGCAGTAATATATTTATTGATGAGAATAATGATTTAGCAAAGCTTAAATGTGAGTAAGAAAATAATTTTATAAAGTTCTAAATGTAAATGTGACATTAACAAGATTCATGATGGCAAGGTCACTTGATTATTTATCCTATAAAGAACAGGGTCAGAATAAAAGCATCAGAGAGACCCTCAGGTTGAGTCATGAGGTTCAGAATTGAGTCCTTTTTGATGTCCAAACTTTGAGGAGTTATCACAGAATTTCTAGGTTGGAAGAGACCTCAAGATCATCAAGTCCAACCTCTGACCTAACACTAACAGTCCCCACTAAACCATATCCCTAAGCTCTACATCTAAACGTCTTTTAAAGACCTCCAGGGATGGTGACTCCACTTCCCTGGGTAGCCCGTTCCAATGTCTAACAACCCTTTCGGTAAAGATGTTCTTCCTAACATCCAACCTAAAACTCCCCTGGCGCAACTTAAGCCCATTCCCCCTCGTCCTGTCACCAGGCACGTGGGAGAACAGACCAACCCCCACCTCGCTACAGCCTCCCTTCAGGTACCTGTAGAGACCGATAAGGTCACCCCTGAGCCTCCTTTTCTCCAGGCTGAACAAGCGCAGCTCCCTCAGCCGCTCCTCGTAAGACTTGTTCTCCAGGCCCCTCACCAGCTTCGTAGCCCTTCTCTGGACTCGCTCAAGCACCTCCATGTTATGACTGGATCCTATCTTAATCATAGATTTAATGGTTTATGCCTAAATGATTATATGCACAATAAATCCTTTATATCACTTAGATAAGTTTCAGCATGCTTAGCAAATTAATTGCAAAATTTCAACAAGCTAGCTATTAGCCACTTACCAAGTATCTGTCACAGGTAAGGAATCTCTCAACCTCAAGGAGTAACCTTCAGAGTTGTTACTGCTCAAGGGGAAGATCATGGCATGCAGCCCACTGCAGTACAAGAGAGAGCAACAGTCTCTGGGCTGTCCCTTATTTATAGGGTAAAATCACTGGATACTAGTTGTATTTGCATACCGGACATATTTGTTTGCTGCATGCTCATTTAGTCCTTGGATCTTTCTTACCTGAATCCACCCTGAGTCCAGTTCAGCTATCATGACCAGATGCATTCATCACAGCCACTGCTGATGGCTATTATCTGAGCAGGGTTATGAGTGAAAAGTCAAGCTGGGGGGAGGGGAGGGGGGAAAGGGACAGGGGGAGCAGGGAGAGTACACTGCCAAACTTTGTAATAACATTCATCTGTAATACTTGAGCCCTGGTCTTCTAAAAAGTGACAAAAGAAAGACAATCTTTTGTCTGATCTAAATGACTTCGTCTGTCTACTGAAAGAGAAACACAGAGAACTTCAAGTTCTATACCTTTTTTTGAACCACTTAAAAAGAAAATGCTAATACAGAGGAGACCTCCTCGGTCTGCTGTTGCTGAGCTCTTCCTACTCTTAGAGCCATGGGGTCAGAGAACAACCATGGGTAGAAGAGATCTCTGGACAATATTTGAGCCAAACTCCCTCTCAAGACAGGGCCAAGTCTGATGTTATGTCAGTTTATTCAGTCTTTTTTTTTCCAGTTGAGCTCCAGAGATGGAGCCAGAAGCCACTTTGACAAATTGCTTCATCACCTGACCTCCCCAGTGGGTATTGGATTTTTTTCTTTCTATCTAATTGTGATTTTCTGCCAAGGAGCAGAAAGAGCAGTGCTGCTCCCCCAGGAAAGGGGAACCAGGAGCTGACTTTGGCACAGCACAGGCAGGGCAGCTCCCTCCCTGAGTAGGGCACAGATCCACACTGTCTGAGCACGGTAGGCAGAGAATGACTTGTGAGAACAGAATTAATTGACAAGGGTTCATGATGGGTAGGTCCTGTTCAACAGCTTTGACTTTTTTTTTAGGATAAGATCACCCATCTAGTCAATCAAGGAAAAACAGCTGATGTGATCTATTTGGATTTCAGTAAATCTTTTGATACCGTTTCCCATAGGATCCTACTGGACAAAATGTCCAGCATACAGCTAGATAAAAACATCATAAGATAGGTGAACAATTGGCTGACAGATAGGACTCAAAGGGTTATGGTAAATGGGGCTACATCAGGCTGGCAGCCAGTCACCAGTGGGGTCCCCAGGGCTTGATTTTTGGGCCAGTTCTTTTCAATGCCTTTCATTTTTTTTATAAATGATTTGGATGTAGGATTGGAAAGTGTTTTGAGTATATTTGCTGATGATACTAAACTAGGAGGAGTTGTTGACTCTGTTGAGAGTGGAAAGACCAGAGAGATCTGGACAGATTGGAGAGCTGGGCAATCACCAACCGCATGAAGTTTAACAAGAGCAAGTGCTGGGTCCTGCACCTGGAACAGGGCAACCCTGGCTATATGTACAGACTGGGCAATGAGACACTGGAGAGCAGCCCCGCACAGAGGGATCTGGGTGTTGTGGTTGACAGCAAGCTGAATATGAGCCAGCAGTGTACACTGGCAGCCAGGAGGTCCAACCGTATCCTGGAGTACAGCATTGCTAGTCAGTCGAGGGAAGGGATTGTCCCGCTCTACTCTGCGCTGGTGTGGCCTCACCTCGAGTACTGTGTGCAGTTCTGGGCACCACAGTACAAAAAGGATGTGAAACTGTTGGAGAGTGTCCAGAGAAGGGCTACTAATATGGTGAAGGATCTAGAGGGGAAGACGTATGAGGAGCAGCTGAGGTCACTTGGCCTGTTCAGCCTGGAAAAGAGAAGACTGAGGGGAGACCTCATTGCATACTACTGCTTCCTCACAAGGGGGAGTGAAGGGGTAGGGAGATTGGACTAGGTGAGGTCCTTTCAAGGTCTCTTCCAATCCCTAACATTCTGTTATTCTGTGGCAGGCATCGATCTATTTTCTTTAGTGGCAAGCAATAGGACCCATGGGAATGGTGTCCAGCTGCAACAGGGGAGGTTCAGGCTGGATATCATGAAGAGGTTCTTCACCAAGAGGGTTGTCACACACACTGGAACAGGCTCCCCAAGGATGGCACCAAGCCTGTCGGAGTTTAAGGAGTGTTTGGACTGTGCACTTAGTCATATGGTCTGAGGTAGACCTGTGTGGTGCCACAAGTTGGACTCGATGATTCTTGTGGGTCCCTTTCAACTCAGGATATTCTATGATTCTATGACATTTTCAGACAAAGCAAGACAGTAAGTCTCGTTCAGGCTTCCTCTCAGATCAGCAAAAAACAAGATTGGAGACAAACCAACCTGTAGTGTAAGTCTGGAGTCTGACCTGAAAAAAACAGCCAATAAGCTGGGAAAGCAGGAGACAGTGCTGTACCTACAACATAGCTCAGGCAAAGCCTGGGGGCCTTAATGACCTTAAATGAAGTCCCCTGGCTGATTGTGTGAAGGCCTCAGTAAAGCTGGTCAGGGACATTAAGGTATAGTAGTGCATTCACAACTCTTCCCTTGTTGCTACTTATGTCCACTGGTTCTCTTCTTTTCACTGTGAACAGTAAGCAGTGTCTACCTTCATTCTCTCAGTAAATAATCACTCATTAGGCAGCCAAGAAGAATAATCAGCCCTCATTTCCTAAACCAAACACAACTCCCAAAGTGTTTCATATATCATGTCCTCCATACCTCAGTTATTCTGGTGGATTTCCATTGGATCCTCCCTTCTGTGTAAGTATCTTTCATGTCTTATCTTTGTCCAGTCCAAAACTGGACCCAATACTCCAGATGTAGAGTATTACAAGTGACAAATAGAAAGGAAGAATCTTTCAACCTGCTGGCTATCCTTTTGTTAATACAATCCAGTATGCACTTGGCCTTCATTACTGCAAATGAATTTTCTTGACTCATGTTCAGCTTGGCCATCTACACCCCCCAGAACCTTTTCTGCAAAGCTGCTTTCTATTCAGTCAGCAACCTTTTTTTTTTCTTTTTTTTTTTTTCTTTTTTTTAACATGAGTTTATCATATTCCAGGAGGATGGCCCTGTGCTTTCCTTCACTGAACTTACTAAGGTTTCATCAGCATATTTCTCCAGCTTCTCAAGATATTTCTGAAAGGCAGTCATGTCCTGAAGTGTATTGGTCACTACACATCGGTGTTGTCAGTAAACATGATGGCACTCCACCATCCAATTATCCATGAAGATGTTGATCAGCAGTGACTCTGATATTGATTATTGAACTCTGATACAAGTTACTCCTACACAGTTCTCAGTAGAATTTCAATGTGCTAACCACTACACTTTGAGTGCAGCGATCATCTTGCCACATAGTCTAGCTATTATGTCCTTATGACTCCATTATGACTACACAGATGCTATAGGAGACAATGTTGAAGACTTTACTAAAGTTAATGAGAAAATTATCCTCTCCTCTCCCTTCATTCTGCAAGCCAGTCACATCGTTAAGGAAGGCAATCTTGTTGGTCTGGCAAGACTTGATCCTGGAAAATTCATCCTGGTAGTTCCCAAACACCTTATCCTTCATGGAGTTCGAGCTTGCGTCCAGGAGGATATAGCCCATAATGTTCCGAAGGACTAAGGTTGGGTTGGCAAGACCATTCTTGCTCTTCTAAAAGGTGGGCATGACCTTGCCTTTTTACAGTTGTCAGGAAAATCCCATAATCCCATGACTTTTCAAAGATGATTGATAAGTGAACTTCTTTATTACAACTGCCAGCTCACTCATGCACCCTCAGATGGACCTCATCCAGTTCCAGGTACTTGTATATGTGCAGTTTTTTTCAGTGGTCCTTATCTCAGTCTTAATCTACCATGGATGCTGCTTCAGACACTCAGAAAGGACGTGAGGGATTCTGGTGGGCTTTCACACAGATAGCTTTTTCCAATTCAATTTCCAGTTTCTTTTCTCATGACACATATTATTCTACACATTCTATTTAACCATATGGGGAATAGCCCTTCCTGGGAACACATAGTCCTTGTGCTTCTGCAGGACCAAGTACTACGGACAAAACTAAAGCTCTTATATAAACTGTAAGATTGGTTCTTCCATACAAAGACTGTCTTTACACAGTTGATAATTTTTAGTTTCAAAAAAATTACTGTTATTCTAACCTGCTGCCAGTTTCGTAGCTAAATTACATGGTCATAATGGGACTTCATTTGAACTGAATTCTTAGGGAGAAAAATGAAATGTATTCCTTCTGTGGCAGCTATAAGACTTTATTCCTTCTGTGGCAGCTATTAAGACTGTAATTCAGCCACAATAATTTTAGTTAGAGCTATCCGACAATTATTCATGACAATTTTCCTGCAGTTTCTTAGCTATTTCACCCAGGTAAGCATATGCATTCAGTAACATGAGAAAATGTCTGTTCAATATCCTATTTCATGATGCAGAAAACCTATGTTCTCCATATCTACTTTGAAAGACTCATTTCCCAGGATTTTTTCTTGCTTGCATTCAGAAAGGATTAGGCAGTGTAGTAGCTCCCCTACCATACTCAGTCTTAACACAGGCACGACCATATCTCTCATGTCAGGGATGTATAAGCATCACATACATAACCTGAAACATTGTATTTGTTCCTCCTTCCTCTGCTGTTGCTGTTGGCTCACAGCAGAAGAACTGTGGCAATACCAGGATACCAAAATATATTGCTATAGGTGAATAGAATGAAATCCAGCTGGTGACCGGTCACAAGTGGTGTTCCCCAGGGGTCATTATTGGGGCCCATCTTCTTTAAAATCTTTATTGATGATTTGGATGAGGGAATTGAGTGCACCCTCAGTAAGTTTGCAGACAACACCAAGGTGGGGGAGAAGTGTCAATCTGCTGGAGGGTAGGAATGCCCTGCAGAGGGACCTGGACAAGTTGGATCCCTGGGCAGAAGCCAGTGGGATGAGGTTCAACATGAATAAGTGCTGGGTCCTGCACTTTATCCACAACAACCCCATGCAGTGCTACAGGTTAGGGGCAGAGTGGCTCGAAAGCTGTGCAGAGGAAAAGGATCTAGGAGTGTTGGTTGATGCATTCCTGAACATGAACCAGCAGTGAGAGAAGCCCAGAGGCATCCTGGCTTGTATCTGGAATAGTGTAGCCAGCAGGACCAGTGAGGTGATTGACCCCCTCTTGTGAGGCTGCACCCTGAGTATTGTGTTCAGGTTTGGGCCCTTCACTTCAAGAAAGACATCGAGGCCCTGGAGCATGTCCAGAGAAGAGCTATGAAGCTGGTGAAGGGCCTGGAATACAAGTCCTGTGAGGAGCGGTTGAGGGAACTGGGGTTGTTTAGTTTGGAGACAAGGAGGCTCAGGGAAGACCTTATTGCTCTCAACTACCTCAAAGGAGGTTGTGGGGAGCTGGGTGCCAGCCTCTTCTCACAGATAACTGTAGTGGGTTTTTGTGGCAAGGTTTTGGTAGCAGGGGGCCCATGGGGGTGGCTTCTGTAAGAAGAATCCAGAAGCTGTGCCATGTTAGATAAAATCCCCACCACTTGGCAGAGCCGAGTCAATAATCAATGTTTTTTTCACCTCTGTAAGAGCATATTTAAGAGAGGGGAAAAAAAATAATGCTGGGGAACAGCAGCTGGGAGAGAGAGAGTAGTGAGAAACAGCCTTGCAGACACCAAGGTCGGTGAGGAAGTAGGAGGTGCTCCAGGCATCAGAGCAGAAGGTCGGTGAGGAAGTAGGAGGTGCTCCAGGCATCAGAGCAGAAGTTCCCCTGTGGCCTGTGGAGAGGACTATGGTGAAGCAGGTTGTCACCCTGCAGCCCATGGTGTACCACAGTGGAGCAGGTTTCCACACTGCAGCCCATGAAGCAGACCACAGTGGAGCAGATTGACCTGAAATGAAGACAGGCTGCAGCCTGTCAAGGACCACTGCCAGAGCAGATTCCAAGCTGGAACTGTAGCCCATGGAGACGAGCATGTTGGAGCAGTTCTTGAAGAGCTGCTGACTGTGGGAAGCCCATGCAGCATCAGGTCAGGAAGGACTGCCTCCTGTGGGAGGAACCCTATGTGGAGCAAGGGAAGAGAGTGACCATGAAGGAGCAGTGGAGACGAAGTGCTATAGACTGACCGCAGTCCCCATTCCCTCATTCTCCTGTGCCACTTGGTGGACAAGGTAGAGGAGGGTGGATGGGGGGAAGGTGTTTTTGGTTTCTTTCCTCTGTTTCTCACTTCTCTACCTTGTTAGTAATAGGCAATAAATCTTACTGTCTCCCTACTCTGAGTCTGTTTTGCCCATCACAATAATTGTTGAGCAATCTCCCCATCCTTATCTCAACCCTTGGGCCTTTTGCATCATATTTTCTCCCCTTTCCCTTTGAGGAGGGGGAGTGAGAGAGCGGCTGGGGTGGAACTTGACTGCCCACCTGAGTAAAACTACCTTAATAACTAGCGATAGGACTAGAGGGAATTGCCTCAAGTTGCACCAGTTGAGGTTCAGGTTGGAAATTAGTTGAAATTTCTGCTCAGAAAGAGTGGTCAGGCATTGGAATGTGTTGCCCAGGGAGGTGAAGGAGTCACCCTCCCTGGGGGTGTTTAAGGAAATGTTGGATGTGGTGCTTAGGGGCATGGTTTAGTGGGTGATGGTTGGACCAGATGATCTTGGAGGTCTTTTCCAACCTTAATGATTCTATGATTCTATGAAATAAAGATCTGAAATCAACCCTTCCTGTGGCAAAAGGCAGATAAGCTCCATATTCTGACACAGTTGTGAGTACAATTAACTTTACTCTGCATTTTCCCAGATTAACTGAAATGTGGATATATTGTGGATAATACAGTAGTTGAATGGCACTTATTATATTATTATTCACCCGTTCATAAACTGTTTGGTATTCAAAGCATCAAAAGTAAAGGTAGACATCACAGAAATAAAACCAGTCATGATTTTTCTGGGCATAGTGTAATTAAATGCATTTTTCACACATAAAGAGAAAAATATCATTGCAGAAAATTGCTATGGTGCATTAAATAGTTATATTCATCTACTTCCTCTCAGGAAATGACATCAGCAACCTGACCCTCATTGTTACACTCTAAGACTTTGTTTGTCTCCAAGAAACCTTGGGCCAGTCCTCTTTAACATCTTCATCGATGATCTGGACGAGGGGATCGAGTGCGCCCTCAGTAAGTTTGCAGACGACACCAAGTTAGGTGCATGTGTCGATCTGCTCGAGGGTAGGAAGGCTCTGCAGGAGGATCTGGATAGGCTGAACCGATGGGCCGAGGCCAACGGTATGAAGTTCAACAAGGCCAAGTGCTGGGTCCTGCACCTGGGGCACAACAACCCCAAACAGAGCTACAGGCTGGGAGATGTGTGGTTAGAAAGCTGCCTGGCAGAGAAGGACCTGGGAGTATTGGTTGACAGTCAGATGAATATGAGCCAGCAGTGTGCTCAGGCGGCCAAGAAGGCCAACAGCATCCTGGCTTGCATAAGAAACAGCGTGGCCAGCAGGTCCAGGGAAGTGATTGTCCCCTGTACTCGGCTCTGATGAGGCTGCACCTCGAGTACTGTGTTCAGTTTTGGGCCCCTCACTACAAGAAGGACATGGAGGTGCTCGAGCGAGTCCAGAGAAGGGCTACAAAGCTGGTGAAGTGTCTGGAGAACAAGTCTTACGAGGAGTGGCTGAGGGAGCTGGGACTGTTTAGCCTGGAGAAGAGGAGGCTCAGGCGACCTTATTGCACTCTACGGGTACCTCAAGGGAGGCTGTAGCGAGGTGGGGGTTGGTCTATTCTCCCACGTGCCTGGTGACAGGACGAGGGGGAATGGGCTAAAATTGTGCCAGGGGAGGTTTAGGTTGGATATTAGGAAGAACTTCTTTACTGAAAGGGTTGTTAGTCACTGGAATAGGCTGCCCAGGGAAGTGGTTGAGTCACCATCCCTGGAGGTCTTTAAAAGACGTTTAGATGTAGAGCTTAGGGATATGGTTTAGTGGAGGATTTGTTAGTGTTAGGTCAGAGGTTGGACTCGGTGATCTTGGAGGTCTCTTCCAACCTAGACTATTCTGTGATTCTGTGATTCTATGAATCTCTGCGAAGTATTTGGATGCAAAAAGCACAGTGTAAGAAATCAGGATTAAAAATGAAAAGGGATAAGAGAGATTGACTTATACACAAAAACACTTTTGTAGATCTAAAGTGTTTCATAGGCAAATGTATATTGTGAGACCTTCAGGTGCTTGGCATTTTTACTTAGAACTTGCTGAGATATCATCTTCAGTGAACTTTGTCTGTGTGCAAACTGAATAGAAATTCAACCTGGACCTCAGAATTGGGCCCTGCTGTTTTACTTTTTGCAGATCCATTGGAAACATTATGTTTTTCCACTGGTTTTGCCAGCAGTGGGAATTCTGTCTGTTTCATGCTCAAACAGTGGAAAACTCTTCCTATCCCTGTTAGCTCTGGTGGGCCTCAAAATTTTAACAAGTAAATCAAAACTTCTTATTTGAATAGGCGAGCAGCTCAAAACTTGTAGTTGATTTCTCCAGGAGCATTTTATTATAGCTATTTGAAATGTTCTCATGAAAGGTGCTTAATAAGTATTTTTTGTCTTGTCAAGACATTCTTTTTTTACATAGTTAAATAAAAAGAGACATCTAGTAGAGATTTTTACGATCTGTATTTATCTGGTAAAAGAAAAAGCTAAGCAAATGGTTCATTAATAATGGAGAATTGAAACACCTACTTTAAAAATAAAAAATAAAAAGAATGTTGTTGATGCCAGACCTAAATTCATTAGTGCTTCCAAACCATAGCCTTTAAGTTTTTTAATATGTCATTTATTTGGTAATTTTTTCCATATGTTTGCTACCTTCCATGTCAAAAAAAATGTTCCCCCATACACATTCTTTCTTTCCCACTTCTAGTTGCTAAAATGCACCCTGTAGTACAGCTTCTTTTCATAGCTACTGAGAGTCAAGTAGATCCATTTTACACAGTTTTGAAAAAAAAAAAAAAAAAAAAAAAAAAAAGGCATCCCAGACAAGATCTTCAGATGGTTCTAATCAGCATCACTCCAAAGAGTTCAAGAAACTGTACTAATACATACCAGCTGAGTATCAGCCCCCCTTTATGCTAGAAAAGAATGAAACCAATTTTTCTTGGTCTTTCTATGGTTCTTTAATATGTGAAAAATAAAAGATGATATTGACTCTATCTGAAATTCATTCCTTCTGAAAAGCAACTCATGCCAACCCATGCACCATTGAAATATTTCTCAAGGAATTTGTGTTCTTATAGACAAAGCTTGCTTTATTATATGTTTTAGTGAATCCTTTCACAAGTGTAGAAAGCTGATACCAAAAGGAAAAGCCAAAATTCCTGTTTGAGGGGGAGTTACAAAAACATCCATGGTAACACTGATCTTTACAAATTCATTCTCAAGTTCCATGCTAGTAAATACAATGGACCTAGAAGGAGGTTCCTCCTGCAAACTGAATGCAAAGCCAAAGCAGGGTATGTCAGAAGGTTGTATTTTGTGCAGGCAGCTGCAATCTCTGTTCTTGCTTGGAGCAGGTCATCAACCATGTTTTAGCAGTAGTGCATCAATGGACACAAGCCCCACGCTATGTTACAGTGTATTCAGTGTATTGCAGTCACTTTTCTGGATCAGAGCTAGTTTTTGTCCCATCTCATTGGAGTGTAGTCAAGAAAAAAATTACATTTGCCCACAACATACCAAGACACATATTCAGTTAGCCATAGTCCTACTGTGTTTTAATGGAATGGGGATGTAAAGCCTGAGTGCAATAAAGCATTCAAGTGGTAGACTAATTTTCAGAATATAAGCAATTAGTGCGACAATATTCCTACTTTCACTGAAGTGTATACTTAAGTGTTTTGCTGGACTAGTGGCTCAGATCAAGGTGCACTGGCCATATTCCAAACTGTCACAATCCCCACACTCTACCTATATAAAATTGCATTGCTCTTCTTGATTTCCCTTCCTCTGAACCAATAACTGGGTAAAGTGACTGGGGCAGAGAAGTTCCTCTGCACAGCCGACTCTGTTTTGGTAATTGTAAAAGAATCTCTACACATCTCAGCTGGAAAGTTTTTCATGCATATGTGGCTATATCCAAATGTAATGTAACATAGTGAGCATATGTGCAAGGAAAGGGAAAGGATAAGTGAGTCTCCCAGATGGTAGAACAATTTTGTTTCTCTTTCAGGGAACTTAGGAAAGAGCTGCCAAGTTCCAGCCACAGAGCTGAAGTAGCTTTGTTCGTTGCTGGAAAATAAATAAATAAGTAAATAAATAAATAAATTATATTGGACAGCTGAAAGCCCAGTGGTTGCTTTCTCTGTCCTTTGCTGCCTATCTCTCCCTGTCCACAACTACTTTCTTACTTCATACAATAAAAGTCTGTTATCAGTATAGCTCTTCTCTTCTGGTTCTTCAATAACCAAAGAGAGAGCCTCTATTAAGTGCCACAATCCTGATAAGATCATTATTTGTGTTCCTTCTCTAGTAGACTATTTCACATAGCACTGATGGCAAGCATGAATGAAATAAACTGTGCTTATTAACGAGCAATGCCTTTGTACAGCCCTACAAAGATGCTGCGTGTGGGCAACACTTCTTTATATTGAACATGGACACCTGATCCATGGTTCTTCATTCATCTCTACCTTGCCATTGGGGTACCTTTTCTCCTTTATTGCTTTTTCTCCATATTCCCTATCCCTGCTGCTCCACAGTTAACTAGGCTATGTACATTTCAAGTCTTCCAATGAAAATGAACAAAATGTTAGCAAAAAATATTAGCAAAATTCTCTGTCTGCAGCAGTGCTTGCAGCCCTCCTCCAGCTATTTTCTTCTGGTCAACCAGTGGAAATTTCTGTGTGACTTGGTCCATCACATTTTGGTGCTTAGGAAAATTCAGAGACTTGAGAGAAAGGAATGAGGAAACAGAGGGTGAAGAGCAGAGTGATGATTTTAAAAAGGAGAAAGAAGAAAATCAGGAGAAAAAGAGGAGAAGCAGAAAAAGGAGGGGGGCAGTTTGAAAGGAAACAGCAAAGAACTATGTACCAGACTCAGTGTTTGTTTAGAATGATTCAGTCATGCTGACCACCAGCACAGTAGAATAACAGAGGGAAGGAAGACATATGAAAAGGCCGAAAAGATCTTCAGAATTGATGCAATATATTTCAAAAGCTGGGAAAATCTTGATGCATCTTTGAAGAACCCTTTTTAGGGAGAATCTTCATTTACAAATAGGACCTTTGGCATCTCTGCTGACAGCAGGAGAAAGATGTTCACCTCCTTTTTCTAGTATCAAAATCTAGTAATGGTCTACAAATGGAAAAGATTAGGAAGGCTGGCGTCATTCTATTATTGCTGCAACAGGGACAAATTCGGCCAATGCGAAATAGAGTTGGCTGTGAGTCTCACAAATCCGCCTTCCTGGTGGTAGCTGAGTACTTTGTTTCCTTGTCCCAGCTGAAATAAGGACTAAAGAGACATATGAGCAGGAAAAGAAACAAATCAAAAGTTTAACTAAATAACTTAGTACATCAGGGAAAAAAAAAAAAAAAAAAAAAAAAAAAAAGAGAGAGAGAGAAAAAAGAGAGAGAGAGAGAGAGAAAAAAGAGAGAGAGAGAGAGAGAAAGAAAGAACTCAGGTAAAAGCTCATGTGGTTCTTACTGTAACTGAGCCATTTCACATAAATCATCTGTAACTTCTAATGG
This sequence comes from Oxyura jamaicensis, assembly GCF_011077185.1. Lineage (NCBI taxonomy): Eukaryota > Metazoa > Chordata > Aves > Anseriformes > Anatidae > Oxyura > Oxyura jamaicensis. Next base: position 126,142,465 of record NC_048894.1, on the reverse strand, counting down.
TCCACTTCTACTTGTGATTAAAATATTTTCAAATGAGTTAAAATTTGAGTTTTTCTTCACATAAATTTCACTTTTATGGGAAAAACAAAACAAAAAACTCAAATCTTTTCCCACCCATTCGTACCCATTTTTTTATAGCCAAGGGACTGAAGCCCTTAGACAGATGTTCAAGGTCTAGACTGACAATATGACATAAGTACTACTTAAACACTGTAACTCTTGTCCCCTCTGGTGAAAAGGATGATCACACACAAGCTGAAAATCTAAGTCGAAGTGTCTTACAAATGTTAGGTACTTTCAGATAAGAGCGAGCATGCAGCATATGAAGGAAAATATCCCAAGCAGAAAGTAAGAAATGCCAGCATGGTATAAAAGCCAGGGAGAGAAAGGAAATAAACCTATGTTTCCTAGAGTCTAGAATAGTGTGCTAGCCACTGGGCAGTGCATCAATAAATACATAAATACATAAAAAATAAAAGTGTGTAAGGGACAGGAGGAGATAGTGATACTCACTTAGTCACTACCACTAATCACTGCTTATTTGGTGAAGAAGCTGGTGGCATTTGGTGTTGAGATCATACCCAGCATTTTTATTTTCTCAAGCCACATAGGCAGAGGAACATCTAATCTGTGGATGACCAAAACACTTGACTGCGGGACAGGCACCCCACTGCTGATGGTACTCAAAGCCAAGGTCTTCTCAAGTACTGTTCTTAGCAACACTAAATGTGTAAGAAATTTGAATGTCAAAGGCAGTGGTGCCTACAGACTTCAGCTGCCTATAGGCTGGAAGCTGCTCAAGAGGAGTTGAGGATCAGGACTTTGTTCTTAAGCACCTACCATGAGGGTTAGAGATGGAATTAAACTCCAGATCTTTGGAGGTTTAGCTCTGAAAGCTCTATCCAAAGGCATTCAGTTAAATAGAAGAGTGTAAATACTCTTTTCACATCAACACTATCCATCAACAAACATCCCAGTTTCTTTCTTAGCTGTCTGCTTTCTCGACTGTCTTTCTCGGCTTATGCAACTAAGCATAAAGTCATACCCTGAAGCAGAAATGCTGTCAGCTTCCACACAGAGCTTCTGCTTGTTGGCACTGACTGCACCAGAAGCTGTGCATGGAAACAGTACACTTTCCAAAGCTGGAAACAGCTGTTGCATGCAGACTATAACCCCACAATGCCATTTCTATGCAAGTATAATTGGAAGAAAATTTCTTTCTTTCTTGTTGATTCATTTGGTTTGATTGCTTTGAATTAACTGGAAAGTCCCATGTCTAATCTTATTTAAACTGATAATTAGTAACTTAGACAGATAGCTTGCTATAATGCAGTTTGCTTCTCTATAGCCTAGCATTAAAAACCATCCAGTTCTGTAGCCATTGGAGGCTTTCAGCTCCTATTGATGTAGAGTGTGAATAATCATGTAAAACCCCCTTTTTTTTTGGAGGCACTCTTTGTTTTACCATCTTCATCTGCAAAGGTTGTGCATAGGTTCAACCAGAAGCTTAAAAGGAAATTTTTATAGTAGCATAGTAAAGGCAAGGCAGTGATTCAAATGGAAAGGATTGATGGGTATCAAAAGTGAGCTAAGAATACACACTTATGGAAAACTGAAAAGACAGAGAAAAGACTATCGAAGCATACATTTTCTCAGCCCAGTAATGTTATCATGAGAATGAGATTATAAACAGGATGGAGCAAATCCCTAAGTAGCTATAAAACCAGGGGACTGATACCACTTTTGTAAATTGTCATTAATGCCAATAAAGCCAGTGAGCTACACAAGCCTAAAACTGCTGTGATGAAGAAAGAATCAGCCCTCAAGAGTAAAATTTAGATCTGAATTTGGTGATGGAAAAAAAGCCAGTGAAGGTGACATAGGAAATATGTGGTATAATTAATGAAGAAAAGGTCAGCCTGGCTGTGCCAGTCTGTATGTCCTGTACTTCAAACACTAAGCATTTAAATGGGGAGAGGAAAAAAGGAACTGCAACTGAAAAGAGCATAGGTGATTAAAGTTTCAATAAATATTTCATCTGAAGAAACTGTCATCTCTTTGTAAGTTAGACACAGAAAGAGCAAAATGTGTCAATTGCCAGTTCCTGCACTAAGGGTGGCTTTCAGTTTTATGATACTTTTGTTTGCACAACTTTGATCACTGAAAGGATGAGCAGTTGCCTTCTTCTGGTGGCCATGTCTGCAGTTCTATCACAGCTCATGTTTTCAACAGATTTGTTCCTTTGTCTCTTCCTTCTCCACTTTCCCCTCATGCTCCAGGACATTTCTTATATCCCAAGCCTGTCTGTACAGCCTCACTGGGAACTCCCGTGAGAGAGGTAATTTTCTCGCTCACTCTGTGGTCTGCTGCCAGCACCAATGGAGCAAGGAAAGGCAACAGCGCTTATATGTAGCTGTGGAGTGTACTACGGTCCTGCCAAAAGACATGCTCAGTTCAGCTCCAGCTTGATGTTGTAGCCCATTCTAATTAGAGATAGTTTATAAAATATTCAGTCTAGTGTCTCTCAGCATGAGTTAGCTATATCTGCATCTCAAATGGTTTTCCAACTAAGTATATGTAAATAACTGTCCCTGAACCTAGAATAATTTTGATCTTTATGTACTCCCACCTGTAAAAGCCATAACTATTCCCACTGTTAGCTTCCTTTTTATAGTAATCCATATTCTTCTTCAAGATATTTTTCTTGAAAGTGTGTACTGCATGTGTGACACTTGCAGCAAAACACTGCAGAACTTCCTCTATGAGAGATCACAGGAGATCACAGACAGCTTTTTATCATGAGTGAATCACACATAACCTTGTGTCCTGCCATCATTGGTACCACCAGTCTTCCTGTCCAATTAAGCTATTCATGTATTTGTCTTTCAATGGAAATTTTTGATTCTTTCTGATGGCAAGGACCAGTGAAGCTCCAGAAATTTTCTAAAATTAATACAATAGCCTTCAGTGGGTTCCATCATCATCTAGTCACAGCAGCAATCTACTATTGTGATGTATTTTGAGGGAAACTGTTGATGCTGGCAGTCATCTTTCAGTGAGGAAAGATGTGAAGTTCCTTACTGAAGTTCAGAACTTTGAACTGTGGGAGCCACCACCTAAACACAGCCCTCTTGAAAGACCCATGACACAATAAGATAATGAATCATAGGATGTTTCATTGGGTGTTACTTAATGAAGTACATGAAATACAGAAACAGACTGGAGCAATTGTGAGAGAGACCAACAAAAAGGTCAAGAAAAGAGCAAGAAAATTAATAAAAAACTGGCCTTGAGAAAATAAGGAGAGAGTGAGTACTTCTTGGGCAGGATACTTTCAGGAAGGGGTGTTTGAATTTACATTGTAAGAATCTGCCTTCTATTGTTTAACTTAATTTATATTCCAGGAACAAGATAGTCATGTAGTTATGCCTCTGAAGACATAGAATTGCAGTGAATAAATAATGAAACTTAACTCTCCTCAGCCCTGAGGCTGTTGACTTTTATGTAGATAAATATACCACTTTTACTCACAAAATAATTGCCTTTGATTATGCAAGATAGAGTTAAATATTAATTTTATCAGAAGACCTTCAAAATATCCCCCTGTTCAAAGAGAGGAGATCTGGGCAGTTTTCTGAGTGACCTGTTTTCTTTCAGTGAAAATCTTTCTCCAGGAAAGAAAACGTACCACAGATCTGACTTTTCCCAAGATATTTTGGCTTTTGTCACTTTTTGAAAACAACAAAAAAATATTATCTGTGCTTTTCAGCTACCCAAAATAAAATGTTGGAAGGCAAAATTTTTTTCTTAAGAAATTGAAAATGGTGAAACAAACCACACATATTTCTCACTATAACAATTCCATTTGGAGACAGAAAAGAAAAAATGGAGGATGGTTTACCTACTCATATAAATAAAAATATAGTCAGGAGTAGGCTGGGTGTATCTCACTAGCATGCTTTTCACTCTCTGTACCTATCTCTGTGTTTGACAGAAAACTTATTTGAATGATAAACACTACAAACCAGCCAAGTTCTTTTTGTCTCCTATGACACAGTAAATCAGGAATTAGTCCATTCAACCTATTACATATTCCAGATTTGAACCAGTGAAAATCTGAGCAGAATCTGGCTTCGTGTCTCAGGTGTGGCTTTTTTTATGACTAAACTGGTAACATGATAATGGTGAAAAAAGCCAGATGAAGACTTTCTGGACGTGAATTGTGCTGCCCTGACAGAGAGGGACAAAATGATTTATTTTTCCTCATAGTTGGCAGTGATAGCACTTAGAATGCAATATAAATGACAAAATGTATTCTTGAGTGGAGCATAAGGATCGACTGGGAAAGATTAGCAGAGCATTATTAAGTGCAAAGCAGATGGCAATGGTGACACAGAGGGGCTGGGAGATGTCTGCAGGGAACTAGAGGTTGAGGCTCTCTCTGCAACCCACTTGCTTCTCCAGCTCCTACTTCCAACCATTCTGAGCTCCGATGGGTCTGCCCACCCCCTCACAGCCCTCCCACACTTGCCTCTGTTCCCAGGAAAATAGTGAGATGTCTTTCCAGAATCACAGGATCACAGAATGGGTGAGTTTGGAAGGGACCTCTGGGGGCCATCTTGTCCAACCCCCCTGCTAAAGCAAGGACACCTGAAGCAGGTTGCCCAGGACTGTGTCCAGACAGCTTTTGAATATCTCCAAGGAGGGAGACTCCACAAAGACTCTGGACAACGTCTTCCATTGCTCAGTATCCCTCACAGTGGAAAAGTGTTTCCTGATGCTCCTGACATAGCCTCATGTGTTTCAATTTACACCCACTGCCTCTTGTCCTGGCACTGGGCACCACTGAAAAGAGGTTGGCTCTATCCTCTTTGCACCCTCCCTTTAGGTGTCCATATTGCATTGATAAGGCCCCTTGAAAGCCTTCTCTTCTCCAGGCTGGGCAGTCACAACACTTTCAGCCTTTCCTTATAGGAGAGATGCTCCAGTCTCTTCATCTTTTACCATGCTTCTCTTGTTCTGGGAACCCAGAACTGGACACAACACTCCAGGTGCAGCCTCATCAATGCTGAAGAGAGGGGAAGGATCACTTTCTTTGACCTCCTAGAAATGCACCTCCAAGTACAGCCCAGAACGCCATTAGCCTTCTTTGCCACAAGGGCACATTGCTGGCTCACGTTCAACTTGGTGTCCACCAGGACCCCTAGGTCCTTTTCTGTAAAGCTGCTTTCTAGCCATGTGGCCCCCAGTCTGTGCTGGTGTTTGGTGCTGTCTGTTCCTCCCCAGGTTCAGGACTTTGTACTTCTCCTTACTGAACTTCATGAGGTTCTTGTTAGCCTTCTTCTCCAGCTTGTCAAGGTCCCTCTGAATGGCAGTGTGATTGTCTGGCATATCAAACACTCCTCCCAGATTTTTATCACCTCCAGACTTGCTGAGGGTGCACTCTGCCACAACATCCAGACAGTTAAAGAGGGTGTTAGACAGGATTCAACACAGTATCGAATCCTAGAGTTCACCACCATTTACTGACAACTGGTGGTATGCAGCACTAGTTTCTCATTTTATTCAAAGACCCTTCCAATCCCAGCACCACTGAAGAGAAAAAAATAGCCCTGAGAGAGTGTGTACCTGCTTTCCCACATACCTCATGTTGTCATCACCAACAGGGGGAAAGGAGGCTGAGGGGCAGGGGGAGAGCAGTGACAGCCATGCTAGCAGAAGAGCCAAATCTTTTAGAGCTGACCTCTGAACTCTAGCTTAATCATAATGCTTGGGCACTAGAACAGTCTCCCTAGGGAGATAATCATGGCACGAAGCCTGCTGGAGTTCAAGAAGCATTTGGACAACACTCTAAGACACATGGTTTAATTTTTAGGTAGTTCTGTGTGGAGCCCTGAGTAGGACTTGATGATTCTTGTGGGTCCATTCCAACTCAGGATATTCTATGATACTGTTAGGCAATTATTCCTCTTGGTTTTGTTAACATTTTGCCCTGGTGTCATATTATGCAGTGACGTCAATAAAGTGTATTTAGCACAGTAAACCACGACTGTACTCTGCAAGATGCAACTTGATTACATAATCAGTGAGTAATAACTGTTCTCTGCAGCTGTTCTCACGCTGTTCAAAAATATAACCCCTTGACTGCTGCTGAATGTACTCACATTCTCGTGTCAAGCCAAGATGACACATAGTAAACACCACATTGACGCATGGAAAGGTCTGGTACAGTGCTTCCTGTCTTTATGGCCATAACAGAGATTACCAACAGACAGAAATATATATATTTATATATATATATGTGCCCATTCAGCTCCAAAATACTGACCTCCAGTGGCCAAACTAGATGTGATAAAATATGTCCTCTGCTTTAGGACAAATGAGTAACACATATGGGTGTTTATTTTTCCAGTACTCCCAGTTGCATGGTGATGCAAATATTCCCATAGAAGAGTTGAGCAGAGGGCTGATTTCCTCACAGATGTCTTATCTTACACCCTGGGCGTGCCCTAAAGTACGTTCCTGGCCAAAGCCCATCATACAAGATGGTTGGGGGGTTCCTTTTTTATTAGAGTGAACACTTCATAACCAACAGCTGGACAAAATTGTTCACCAGTCTTTCTGAATAGGCTGCAGTTTAAAGTGGACTTAAAAGACACTAATGGCATCTTTGGTCTAAATTCCCACTCATTTTTCTGTTTTGAAGGCACTCATCCATGTATTTGAACTGCTTTGCCACTAGAACACTTAATGATTGCCAGACAAGTTCAACAGGGACAGTCCTGATTGTCTGTAATTTGTCCTACTGTCCCAACAAAATACCAAGTCCCTTACCATTGCAAGATCCCAGAAGCAACTGTGATGCTTTCTGGTGGGCACATGACAACATTTAACAAGCAATTGTTACAATGAGGACACCAAGGTAGGGCTTGTAAAAAACCCAAGATGTGCTCATGCCTCTTCAAACAAACTCAAATTTGTTCACCATATGCTTATGTGATAATTCCACATCGACACTATGATGTGGTCATTCAGCTCAGCCAGCAGAGGGAAAATCTTGTGGACTCCTCCCATTGCTTCATAAGCCAACAAAAGAGCTCACACATGAGGTTTTCAAAAGATGTGTAACAATTAAAGTCCCTCTGTGTTCCTGTAAGCCAAATATTTCCAAGGGCTCAAGCTGGGACAATGTGCAGTGAGCTGGTGAGTGTTTCTCATGGACACACAACAAACCCAGGGCTAAATTTCTAAAAAGTAATTGTGTGATATAACAGTATAAACCTCCAATTTAGGTATCCACATTAAAACAAAAAATTGGGAATTTTAAACTTTTTTTATAATTGATAATTTATAAAAATGCAGTCAAGATTTATTAAATATGATCAAAATTTTTTTGTGAATTTTAATCATAGGTGATGAACTGGGGGAGGAATGAAAGAAACCCCAGGAAGCCACGTTGGTGTTTATCTCACTTCAGGTACTTTGCATCTGAATATCATTTGTAAATGGGAAGACACAGTTCTCAGCAAAACAAACAAACAAACAAATGATTTGCTATGCTCTTAATTTAAAGTTCACAAAAGCCTTTGAGTTTCATCATGAGATGAGTGGCAGAAATACTGCTGGAAACACTCAAAGCAGGGCTTTCTTTTTCCAAGTGGCAAACTGTTCTGAACGGCAGCTTGCTATTTGGGAAATCATTTTCTATGCCCTTTCCTTCACTCCTTAAATTTTTACAGCAGCAATTCTGTGGGAGAATGCTTAGAAACTGTAGATTCTTATTACATGTAGTTGCAATGGGGCTTTTATAGGCCTGATAATATCTAGGTATTTATAGTAGTAAACTTTGAAGAACAGATCTGAGAGGCACAAAAGCCTCCATTTGCTCTCCAAGACACATGTACACAGAACAGTAGCATACAGCACAAAGATGCCTGCATTGGCTTACATTGCACTTACAGTGCAGTACAGGGAAATTATGTTGTGTACGATGGATTACTGTGAAAAAAAGCCCCTGCATGCAAAAGTCCTCTGCAAAGACTATCACCTGTGTCAGAAAGAGCACAATGGTCATTCAGCTTGCAACACCAGTACTCAGCATCCCAACCTTGTTCTCAGCTCACAGCAGGCTCAGTGTCCTGAACTGTACTCCTCAATAAGCCTAACTGTGCCCTACAGGTCTATGCTAGCACAACACCTGAGCAAGACAGAATATGCAGCCAGGGGGAAAAAAGCATAGTGGTGAACATTCTCATCCACACATGCAGATCTAAGATCACATTTTCAGTGAAACTCTGTGTGTGTGTATATGTGTGTATCTATGTCTGCAAATACATGCAGG